>NC_139698.1:36146075-36183575 GCF_964188405.1 Protomyctophum parallelum
CAGTCCAGATAGCTAGTAGTCTGAAGAGACAACAGCATCTCCACACTGGAGAAACAGTCACTGACAAGTTTCAATGAGTTAGCTAAACTTAAGAGACACCAGCGTATCAATACTTAACACATAACATTGTCTGAAACACTAATAGCCAAAAATAAAGTAGCTTGTAGATCTGCTATTTTTGCAAAATCTTGAAAATGTATATTATTATATATTATTGTTTTTAACTAAAATCTTTGCTTCTGGGGGGTCCCTGGAACAACATATTTTCAGATGGGGGCCCTCAGAAAATGGAACCCTGCATACATACATACATAGATACATAAATTAACAGCTTGACCACCATTTCATACTGTTTCATTGCTGTACCTGAAAGTCCTGCAACTCTCTCTGTAGCAGAATCTTGTCCCTCGTCAGTTGGGATATTTTATCACTTTTATGGTGATTTGATTCTGAACACAAAGAAATTAAGGAGTAAAATGGGTGCTGCCATATACACTCAATGAAGTTCTACTGATTGTTATGGCAAAACATAATGTACAAATTCACATTTTGTATTTCTGCATTTCATTGTATTTTTTCATTTCAGCAATCCATCTTGAAATGTTTTAACACACAGTTTCTCAATGCCTAGTCCGAGGCCCACTTGGAGACCAAATTGACCCTTAACTCAAGTGTAGAAGAAATGGAACAATCGTTGGGAGCCCAATCTACACTGAAAAATTGGCAGTGTTCATTTAACTCTGAGAATGTACAAATGGAACCAAATGGATGTTCCATTTGTACACTCAGAGTAACAGATACGTAAGGGTCCACTTGGACCCCTTGGTGGTCCCCCAATCCGTGTTTTAACACTCACCTTCAAAGAGTCTTAGTTGATTTTCGAGATGACCTTTTCTGTTGAGGTAGATAACAATGGAAAATAGTATTACAAAATGTGTTGGCTTATCCCCCAAAAATACAAGATAAATGGACAAAATTCCTGCCCTTTAAATTAGATTCACAATCAAAAATGTGTAATGACACAAATACGGATTAGAAATTTTACCGATACATACAACACCACTATGATGATTTAGTATGAAATGCTTACATGGTAGTTGTCTTGGCATGTTCCTCTCTCAGTTTTTCAACTTGATCTGCAAATGCCTCAGATGTCTTCAAAGATGACTGAAGTAAAAACATTATAGAAATTATGCATCCAAGTACAGGAGTTCCCACCCAGCATCCCATCCAATATACGGTAGGCCATAAATCAAGCCCAGGGCTCTACAATAAGACTCAGAGGACCTGCCACTTTCCATGTAGAAGGTGAGAGTTGAATGAATCTACTTACCACATACACCATTTTAACTGAATACTGTAATTTGACTTCTGCAAACTGATAATCAGACCTGTTTAGCATATACTATTGATTTCTCTTATGCAGATCTGCTTGAAGCTTCTGTACTTTATTTCAATGTTGTGATGCTTTTGTAAGACACATAGTATATAATCAGCCTGGTGAATTGTTTCTTCTGCATGCATAGGTTGATCCAGACCTTGACAAGATGTAGGTCTGGCTATATGGGATTAGACGATAACGTTCACCATTTTGAAAGTGCAAAGTGACTGTGCACAAAGCATACTAGCCATTTAAGCAATTATCCTTCTTGTTGTCATATAACTGTAATAATGATGGGTGTAACAACAACTCAAATGACATTAGTCTACAAACAAACTGCCCCGCCGATAGGATGGTTCTGTACAGTGGGGAACTCATGTTTTTGTATTGTCTTGGTGTAATGTTTTTCTGTACTATGTGGTAATTTTGTTGTTCGTGTTGAACAGACCTGTGAAGATGAATATCCTTCGGGACAATAAAGAATTAGAAAGATTATTATTCGGATTATTATCATCGTGTTTCTCTCCAGGTGCACGCTCCGATGGGTATAGCAGAAACCAAATGCAGCCTTGAAGGCAGTGTGTTGAAATGGATCAGTGTATATTCTGCTGCAATTAGGCTATAAAATCTATCCATCTTTGACATTATTTTTATAATTTGCGATGCTGGTGTGCTGGTTTTTTCACTGTTGTACTAGTTATATAACTCTACCCATTGCATTAGCATTGAGCAAGTCAGTTTCTTCCTGATTGGGGAGAACAATTGGTACAATCCTGTTTCTTTGGCGAAAGTGTCAAAATCCTAAACTTTGAGGGGAAGTCTGACAATAAAATTTCACCCGACACTCTGTTCATTGCTTACCTGTGTTTTCAGTAACTCATTTTCAAGTGAGGCCTTCTCCCTCTTCATCTGAGCATTCTCTAGGTTCTGCTTTTCTGTCATCTCTATGGATTCAATAGGCAATTTGTATGCATACAAACACAGTTAGAAATACATACATTATATACAGTTATGGTTTGTGACATTGTATGCATACACATATTATGTATAAATAATGACATTCTAATTTGCACAAAGAAATTAATCATTTATAAATACCTGCTACATCAATTAGCTGCTTCTCAAGTTTTGTCCTCCTTAAAACACAAGAAACGTAACAGTCAAGATTCTGCAATGGAAATGATTATTGTATATTGTTGTAATAAATGATATCGTCGCTTACAGTGCCATCGTTTTGTTGTTCTCTTCCTTCAGTTTCCCCACCTCTTCAGACATCTTTTCATATGCCTTTAGAGAACTCTATGAATAGAAAACATTGTAAAATACTTTTATGTCCAGGGCAACAGGAAACACAAGCTGAAAATAATTGCTGAAAGTACACATCTTCAAGTATTACTGTACGTACTTTATTTTCTTCCAGCTCTTTTTGCAAAGTGCAATAATCTTCATTTTGTTTCTCAAGAGAAACCAGTTTAGCCTGTAGCTCTTCTAGTTGTTTCTGGAGTCTGGTGGTTTCACTGCGTAAGACACATGAAACATTTGTTACTCATGCTGGCGCAAGGACAACGGCTACGCAGTGTCAAAGCTACTGGCAATAGATGACAAAACGGCTTCTTTCTCCGAAAAATCAAACTGACAAGAACCAGAACGAACCAGGGCAAAGGAAAACGCTCCCCCCCCCCCCCTATAGAATTGCATTTGATTCACTAATAGCACACAATTACGGGCGTGGTACCCTTAATTGTAGGATTGTAATGAATAATATCATCTCTTACAGTGCCATTGTTTTGTTGTTCTCTTCCTCCTGTTTCTCTGCCTCTTCGGACATCTTTTCATATGCCTTAAGAGAACTCTATGAAAACATAAAAATAGTTTTATGTTGAAGGGCAAGAGGGAAAAATGTTGTAAATAATTTAATTGCTGACACCACACGTTTCTTCATTAGGAAGTATTACATACTTTATTTTCATCCAGCTCTTTTTGTAAAGCGCAGTAATCTTCATTTTGTTTCTCAAGAGAAACCAGTTTAGTTTGGAGCTCTTCTAGTTGTTTCTGGTGTCTGATGGTTTCACTGCATAAGACACATCAAACATGGGTTACTTGTTTGCACATAAAAATAAAGAAAACGTAGCGTGTGTGCTCCAGTGCCTTATCATCATTGGTTAAGTTATTATGTACCAATTGATCATGAGACTTGGTTGATTGATTGAATACTTTAACAGTTTGCAGAGAAAAACACAGGAATACAGTTCCATACAAGGTCTGCTATTAAGAGGATTTAAACCCAAGAAAGTCTGTGGCTTGTTTCCATTGGGGTCCAATTCACCAAAACATTTAATGACATACAAAATCATCATATGGGTTAGAAATCATAAATAAATATGTACAGTAAAGACAAAGGATCACAATGGAAACAACGCCCCGGGACTTTGTGTTATCCTTTTAGCATTGATTGATTGAAATATTTATTAACAGTTTGCAGAATTACAGTACATTTCAAGCACAACTCAATACAAAGACTGTTAACTGTAAGTGGACGACCCAATAAAGCATTACACTTGTTTACAAGAGGGTCCACTTTGTTCAATTCATCAAAACATTTAGAGACGTAAAAATAGACACTTCTATATAGCCAAAGAACAGAACAGAACAGGAATTCATCATAAAGGAGGTAAAAAGGGAAAAGAATCACTGTATAATCGTCACTGTACTATTTGCAAACTGTTAATAAAGTATAATGTTCTGCTTTACTTTTAGAAGGCGTAGTTGTTAAACATGAGCTACTTACTCTGAGCCAGTGATGTTTTGTTTCAGTGTCAGAAAAGATGCCACATACTCCTTTAGATTCTAATAACACACAGATGGGTGCGCACAGATCACAAACAAGTGGGGAAACATTTGAAGCAGCTTAGATTTTGCATTTGTACAAGGTAAGAGTGATTTTGAGGCTTTTAGACTCTCGTAGAGAGATTCGTCAGAATCGAAAAAAACCTCTACGAGAATCTAAATGTTTGGGCTAGGTTAGATCACTGATCAGTCAGGTTAGCTAAGCTAACACAAATCAAAACAAACACAGTAAACGCGTTACGAATTCAGTGAATATGAAGTTTATTTCGAAATTCGGTATGGGTTTTTTGTAACTACTCGAGACATGTTCCACATGGGACATTGTTGATAACATAATTGTACAAGTAATTAATAAAAGGGACGTCAACTACAGTAAACGGGAAGAAACAGTGAGTTCACCTCATGTAACACGGAGCAGTTTTGACAAACTGTTCCAACTGTAGCGTCCGCAGCGATGAGCGCGGCTTTAGAATGATTCTCCCCTGGCATCATGTTAGGAACTCCACATTAATTCAATATTAAATGATTATGTTATGATGGGGGAAAATGAGAAAACAGAAAATAGTCCGAATGACGCGAATTCCACAGAGATCACCACAACAACAACGTCACGTTTTCGTGTCTCCCACGTTGACTTAGGACCCACTGCAGGACCCCAATTTAGGACCTTCTGAAAATGCCTGTTAGCACGACAATTCTTTCAAATTTCAACAATTTTATTTTTTCATCTTGGTGTTGTGAGACACGATCTTATTTTAAATGTATTATTTTAAATTAGACATACTTTTACATGTTTAAAATGTGTTTTTAATTCAACTTATATCATACTTAGGAGTGATGTGGAAGCTGTTTAAGTAAAATATGACTTAGTCTATTTATTATATTGGGGTGGAGAAAGTTATAATTTCAGTAATCAACCGTCTATCTACAATCTACATAACACATGTAATCGCATGTAAAATCGCATCGCATGTAAACTGCGATAGATAGATAGAAAACAAAGATTTGTCTCACAGCGCAATAGCACTCCCTGGTGGTCTAGTGGTTAGGATTCGGCGCTCTCACCGCCGCGGCCCGGGTTCGATTCCCGGTCAGGGAACACTGTTTTGTACAGTCAAGGAGAGGTGTTTACAGTTTGTTATTGATTGATTGATTGATTGAAATATTTATTAACAGTTTGCAGAATTACAGTACATTTCAAGCACAAACTCAATACAAAGACTGTTAACTGTGAGTAGACGACCCAATTAAGCATTAGGCTACACTTGATTACAAGAGGGTCCACCATGTTCAATTCATCAAAAGAGACGTACAAATAGACACTTCTATAATCTATATAGTCAAAGCACAGAACAGGATTTCATCATAAAGGAGGTAAAAAGGTGTAAGCTAGTATTATACTAATACTACACAATTTTGAGTGACTAGTATTCATCATTCAACATTTTCCCGAATTTATCATTAATGACCGTACATTAACCAATTACTACACATATTATAAATAAAACAATCGTTGTGTGGTTAGCATTCTTTCGCCATTTCTCAACAAAAAACGAATGTCACACAACGAATGTCACAACATATAGGCCAGTCAGTGATCCTTTATGGCCCTAAAGTTTAGGGTCATCCAAATATTGGGCTCATTGGGCTAAAAACGGCCATAGCCACTTGCCCAAATCTGTGCTGACGGCAGCTGACCTCATCACATTTGGGCACATTTGGGCAACTATGGCCGTTTTTAGCCCAAGGAGTGTTTTTAAAAACGAATGCTTGGAATGGATTCAGAATAAACCCCTAGTTTGACACATTACATGCTTCTTAAAGCATAATTAAAGTCAGATTTTGTTTTTGCCTTAGGCCTTAAGGCATATAGGTTTTTAATGGTACTCCAACTTTCAACCCCTGAATTTACCATGGTCCTATGGTCCAACATTTATATAATACTCAATTTTTTATATGTTATTTGGATGACCCTAATTAAGGATCATAAGAAACCTTGAACAATTAATATTGCAATTTATTTTGGGTCAAATAAATCTTTATTATGTGACAATCAATTCTTGATTCTTGATTGTTTGGGAGGTTGGCCATAACCTCGTCAATAGAGGGCACTGTTGGACAGACACCATGAATTGAGGTTCAAGCGTTACAACGCATGCCCAAGTGGGTTAAAAAGATGAAATGAATTCCTTGTTTTACAAAATGCACTTGATTAGCATGACAGCACTTGTCGCTGTTCCATCATTCTGGTATTTTAGAGGAAGTGTTACCCAACCTAAACTGGAAAAGCAATACATCCTAGTAGTGATGACCAGATAAAATGCATTCTAACTTCAGATTAGGCCCTTCTGAGTGTAGCCTCCAGGCCTTAGCTCCAGGCTAAATGGCTGTTGGTGTTATCCCAAGAGATACAGCCAGAGATAACATTGTTGTCTTTGTGCATTCTGTCTCTCGATCTGTCCTAAGGTGTCAGACAGTCTGTCTGATATCCTTTATACCTAACACTGGTTTTGTAACGCTTTTCAAGATTACGTTTCAATCATTTCCACATGCACATGACATATTTGTTTGTTCCATACCTTTGTGTCTCTTAAATTTGTTCATATTATAGCTACATTTTAGTTTAGGGTTAACAGCACAGTAAGCTCTTCTTTCTTCACTTCTAATAACGTTTTTTGACAAAGGGGCTGATAGTGCATTCCAGAGATGTTGGGGGTAGGGAGTTGGACACATCTGACTCAGTGAAAAACACACAAGCGAACGCACACAGCTCGGCACATTAATCCCCAAACTGTGTGTCTGCAGAGTCCAGACAAATGCAGCGTGCACGTGCCTGCACTGGGGACTGCATGCATGTTACAGATAATGAAACAGATTTGTGTGTGTGTGTGTGTGTGTGTGTGTGTGTGCGTGTGTGCGTGTGTGTGTGTGCGCGTGTGTGTGCGCGCGCGTGTCCCCGAAGTCCCATTCCCACTGCAGAACTTTTCCTGGGAACAAATACTTAGCCTACACACCCTGACCAAGCCTTAGGCCTACATTCACATAGAGCCCACCACTGGCACACACATGCACACAAGCACACACACACACACACACACATGGCTGACCAGCAATACATCAACTACATTGAGGTAGGTGACTAGGGAGGAAAACCCCTGCCTTTCTCATTGCCCAGCTCTTCTTCACTCTTACGCACTCCTTTTTCCTCAGAGAATAAGTCCATGACAGTACAGTACAGTACAGCACCACTCACTTCAGACGGGTCTGATTTTTATCATCTTTTTGACCTAAATTTAACACAATAAACAGCCTCAAACCCAGTACCGCACAGTCCAGTTGGGCCCCACCGGCCCTGGAATACACCGACGCCCCCTCTCCCCCTCTTCTTCTCTCACAACTTGAATTCTCTCTCTGTGGCTTTGTACCCTGTGATCCCTCTCCCACAACCATGGGTTGTGCCCTAAGGATTAAGGCAATGATGATGCTATGGGCATCTGTCTCTCCTTCTTCACTTGTTGACAAATTACTAAAGGGAGAGCCCAGACACATTATGTCATAGGCGTTGAAATGGTTAACACCATGCTGGCATGATTGGGTGCAGACCTATGTAGTGTACTGCTGCGTGCACTCCACTGCAGTGTGCAGAATTTAATGTTGTCAAATTTGACACAGGACTCTTTCAATACACTGTTTCTTGGTAGCCTGGGTTCCAGCCTGAATCGCTGCGTTCCGTGAATCTGTTTTGCCACTCTGCTAGACATGCTACTCAGACAAAATTCATTCATGCTGCTCTCTTGGTCAGATCTCTCTCAATGAGAATATTACCTGGTTAAATAAAGGATGATATGATCACTAGATATTACATTTGTTTCTTTGGCAAGGCACTGCAATTTCCAATTGTGCTGCAAACCTGTAGAACAGGGGTTCCCAAACTTTTTTGGACCAGGTACCCCTTTTGGGGTAGATATTTTTCCAGGTACCCCCTCATACTCGCAACACAGATAACAATATATTTACAACCACAAGCAGTGTTTCCTGCAGGAAAAAGCTTTGGCATGGTGCTGGGCGCAGGCCGCAGGGGGGCCTTCTTGCGTCGAACATTTTGATTAATTAATTAATTTGATTCAATAATTAATGAATAAGATTAATAAATTAAGATTGATTTGTATTATTGCTCTTGTATTGCTATTGGAGACACTGGGGGGACACTGGGCAGGCACTGGGGAGGCACTGGGGAGGCACTGGGGAGACACTGGGGAGGCACTCGGGAGGCACTCAGGGAGGCACTGGGGAGGCACTCGGGGGGGACACTGGGGAGGCACTCAGGGGGACACTGGGGAGGCACTGAGTGGACACTGGGGAGGCACTGGGAAGGCACTGAGGGGACACTGGGGAGGCACTGGGAAGGCACTGGGGAGGCACTGGGGAGACACTGGGGAGCATGGGGAGGCACTCAGGGGGACACTGGGTAGGCACTGGGGAGGCACTCGGCTGGTCACTGGGGAGGCACTCAGGGGGACACTGGGGAGGCACTGGGAAGGCACTGGGGAGACACTGGGGAGGCACTGGGGAGACACTGGGGAGCATGGGGAGGCACTCAGGGGGACACTGGGGAGACACTGGGGAGCATGGGGAGGCACTCAGGGGGACACTGGGGAGGCACTGGGGAGGCACTGAGGGGACACTGGGGAGACACTGGGGAGACACTGGGGAGGCACTGGGGAGACACTGGGGAGGCACTAAGGGGGACACTGGGGAGGCACTGGGGGGACACTGGGGAGGCACTCAGGGGGACACTGGGGAGTCACTGGGGAGGCACTGGGGAAGCACTGAGGGGACACTGCAGGAGGCACTGGGGAGGCACTGGGGAGAAACTGCAGCCACTGGGGAGACATTGGGGAGGCACTGGGCAGACACTGCAGGGAAGACACTGGGGTGGCACTTGGGGAGGTACTGGACATTTCATATCACACACACACCATGATTCACAAGCCCCCTCAAAAAAAAAAAAAAAAAAAGAAACCTTTTTTTTTTTTTTTTTTGAGGGGGCTTGGGTACCCCCTGGCTATGCGTTGCGTACCCCTAGGGGTCCGCGGACCCCACTTTGGGAACCGCTGCTGTAGAAGACCAAATCACAACTCAAGCGTCATCATAATCGCTGCAGAGTCTGAACATAGATTTGTTTATTATTATGTCTGTTACATTTGAATATTCACATTAATATATCTTTAGTAAACATCTCTCAGTGCTTTTAGCACTAACCTGTACATAACCAATATTCATTAGTGCCATGCCAATGCATGCAACCGATGATGGCCTTGTGGGGTTTCAAAAGATTTTGAAGACAAATGTAACAGAAAAAACATGCTCATAGATTTGATTGTTCATGATGCTTATCTACTCGCATTCCTAATAATCGCTAATCCTCACTGACAGGCGGGAGTCGGTGTTGGGGTTTTGACATGTTAGAACATGTCTGCACAAATGGCATAAAATAGATGGTTACAACTTACAATTCTAAAAGAACAAAAGGTGCAGCTTGTCAGTATGGAATCCCGTGAAACATACAAAATACACAAAAGGTAAGAGGTTTACAATAATAACATGACACATTATGCTGCTTAGCAATACAGTTTTCCATCAACCCTGTATTGTAAAGCCAATAAATAAATCAACAAACTAAAAAGGTTTAGGATTTGCATTCTGCATTGATTTCACAATTCAAGATAATGTTGTAGCACCATTGACTGTAAGAGTACGGAAAATCCCAGTGCACACAGCTGTCCTTGACCCTTCTTGTAAGAGTTCTCTTACTTATATGTCTGATGAGGTTCAAAAAGTTGTTAGATTTTTTGTTTACATGACATCAGTAACATTCAGCCACTGTCCAAATGTAAAAGAAGCCCACTTTGATCCATCCCAGCTTGTCCTAATCAAGTCTTCAATCGAAATGTATTGTCTATTGTGCTTCTTTCGTCCTCCTTTCGTAGGTTCCAGATTTCCAATGTACCCCCCTTTGTCAGGTCTGTAAACTTAGTAATGAATTGCACTGTAGATAAGGGCTTAAGATCATCACTTCATATCTTGCCAAGTAGCCCTGCTTGAGACGCAGTGAATACTGTAGTTATCCCTCTTGGCCAGTAAGGATGTCCCTTTGCCTTACTTACTTGGAGACGTTCTCTTCTGTGTGCATCTTGGATAAAAAATAAGTTGTATTTCACACAAGACTCTTTTTCACCTCAAGATAGCTGTTTTCCTGGTTCCTTCCCATTACTCCCTCATTTATTTATGTTGTCCTGATCACATTCCTGCGGTCAGGTTTGAGTTCAGTATCAGGATGTCCGGCATCGCTTGGAGAAGAAAGGGCACTTCAACGCTCTTTCAGTTCCATTGAAATGTATTTTGTCTTTCAGTGCTTGCCAAATGCTCAATGAAAAAAAACGTCTTTACAAGCATGGACATCAAACATAGTCTTTCGTCTACCTAACCGTCAGCACTGAAGACAGAGTATGTCCCAATTATAGGTTTGAATGTGAACAGGATTTGCAGCACTGCTTGCCGTAGAACTTGTGGTTGCAGACTCCATGTTGGGGGACCAGGTAACACCAGTTAAAGTAATCCTTGCATACCAAGTCTGTTGAAACAAAAAGTAAAAACATTTGAAGAGCTTATTTCACCTACATCAACAATGAAAGGGACATGTGTTATTTCAAAGCAAACACTTACAAGCACTTACACTGTTTACTGTACTTTCTGTATTACATTTTCCATGACACTAAAGCTGTGTTAAACACAACTGTAGGAATCATAGTTTTAAATTGTAGTCTAGTATGTATGAATTCGTGCACATTGTATGAAGTACCTTTCTTCTCTGGTTGCGGGCAGAAGTTGGTGTTGCAGGCCTGCGACATGGCAGGTTTCTGGTGAAGGGTGCACCCAGAGGAGGGTTTCCCCTGGGCCAAACACTGGACGGTCCTGGCCTGCACCCCTCCTCCACATGTCACCGTGCACTGCGGAAAGCAAAGGCTTTAATGAGAGACATGGTACTGTAACAGACAGCCACTACAATTCTTTTTTCAACTACTTATTAAAGAATGACGGACAGCTGTGCACTTTATCAGGTCGATTTTGAAGGTGCAGTTTACCAGGTCGTGATACATAAATTGGCCTCGCTCTGCGCACATTCGTATTATGAAAGGCATATCGGCCCGTGTTGAACGCACTCGGCCCGTGTTGAACGCACACACATTTGGCATACCGCGTCCCTGAATATTTTAGCATTGTGGGAGTGTCCATATGTTAATTATTCTCGCTTTGCGCAATTTGCTATTAAGCCCCTTGACCTAAAGACACTCAGCGCATAACGATTAGACGTGGGTCTGACCACCTCATAAACGCAAAAAGCACTGTTTGATTTGACACTTGAGCGGCTCTGGAAGGCTGGTAGAGTGTTGCCATGTCTGTTTATTATAAGCGGCTTATTTTTCTGTAAAGTTGCTTTGTGTGGTTGCTTTTCTTGTTTCTAAAGTGGTTATTTGGGCTTTTCTCCTAATGTTGTTTAAACCAGTGATCGTCACACAGCACATTCCCATGTCAAGGATCCCCAGATGAATGCATTTGCCCAACTAAGGACAGCTAATCCAAAAATTAAATAAAAAGATTACTTTTGAAAATAGCAGATCTATACCAGCTCACAATGCATCACATTCATTCATTAAAACTATGAACTCTGACTGCAGGGGGATATATAATGATCATTATAACAATGTGCAAGAACATATTTAAAAAGAAGGAAGAACTTTATATTTGTGGACAATCAAAATATGTTTTTTTATTTTAATGTGGTGTCATTCAAATTAATCTGGATATGGCAGACTCACTATTTAGAAAATAAAAACATGGCACTTCATTTAAAATAGGTTACAGACCCCTGTTATATGCGCTTATTTTTATAGACCTATTTACTTGTTTCTATGAGACATGGCAGTTTTGCGTCTTTAAAAAAAAAAATTGAGATTAGAAACGGCCATAATTCTTTCATTTCTCAACCTTAAAAATAAATAAAAACATCTCCATAATCCGTGGGAAATGTGCTTTCATATGCTGTATCACACCCGATTCAAGTCTTCTTCAATAAAATGCTACGAGCGAAGACCATACCATCGGGGCCACAGCATTACGCAGCACGCATTCAACTCATTCCTTCGTCGTGACTTGAATGAAATAAAATATAATAAACGTTATTTTACTGGTGTTTTTCAATAGAAACAAATAAAGAGCGTGTGTAGGCTACTGTGTGCAAGTGCAACAGTGCATATAGGCCTACATGCATGCACTAGGCTATATTTCTTCCGTGTCGGGATGGTGATTGAGCTCTTCAAGTTCACAGCCCGTTTGGTCTTTCATAAAAAAACGTTGATATTAGCCTATAAACACTCATGGTTCTCTCATTTCTCAACCGTTTTATTAAATGTAAAAATCTCCATATTCCTTATGAATCTTGCTTTCATTCGCTGTATGGTACATGGTTCTATCGTTATCGAATTAATTAATTACGCATGGATTGGCAATTTGCCAATATGCTGCTATCTACTCGCAATTCCATTCCGATCTGAAAGGTGGGTCTGTTCTTTTGAGGCATAAAGGTGACAGCATGCAGTGCAATAGGAATAATTAACCCAAATGTGACAAAGGCATGTCATGTCTTCTATGGTGCCAGCCTGAAGAAATGTCATACCACGACCCCCAAAGTGCGCATTCCGTATGTGACATCAGCTGACTGGTAAAGAGAATAGTACGGACATGTTGATTGGGTACGTCTCAAACACGCCTTAAACACACCCATGACTAATTCAAGGCCGTTTTGCGCACTCCGCGGGGTGTCAAAAGCGCTTCTTAACATGCCCAAAATTGCAATATGACATACTACACGCCCCCAGATCATAATACTGTAATTAGATTAGTAATATAGAAGTAAGTAACATAGAAGTCCTAAATCGACCCCATATGTGTCCGAACTGAACCCTTGAGTTTTAAATGAGCCATTACTGCTGCACATTGAGCATGAGATAGAGGAAGAAAGCTAGGAGGTTATTGTCGATTTATGACATTCCTACGTGACAAGAGGTATCTGAACATATTGATTGTTTCAAATTAACTGCTTATTGAATAAACTGGATGAACGTTTCATTTTTCTCACTCTCTCTCCCTCTCTCTGTCATGAGTGTTTTGTTGAATTCAGATGGATTTTGATCACAAGCACTTGTCAAGCAGTATACGGTACATGCATTGCAAACCCGCCTACTAATACTGCTCTCTCTAAATAGTATAAAGGAGATGCCTGTGCTGTCACTACGCCAGATTTAAGACCAGCTTCGGGCTGATCAAAGTGCAATCTCACCGTGCCTAAGATAGCAATGCACCAGACCACACCTAATTTTAAGACCAACCATTGGTGCGCAGTTGTGTGCACAAACTTTTGGTAATTACGCATCATGGGTGCTGGGTGTAAAAAAGAAACTAGCAACCTGCATTCCTTTTTAGCCCCACTTTGCACAAATTTGCGGCGGGTGCAAAATAGGACCCTGAATTATTTATATACATGTGACCATACCAGAAACAACCTATATAAGGCAACATTTTCAATTTTTCATTATGCAGCATGTGACGTGTCAAACTAGGGTTTTTTCATGATCCTGAATCCATTCCAAGCATTCGTTTTGCACAAAAAACACAAAAAACGGCCATGACCTCATCACATTTGTGATGACGGCTGGCATTGGCGCAGCGCCATGTATGTAAATCTTTATAAATGTCATCATCATCATTTATTTAACTCACGACCATGATCACATGGTTTGGAGCACAGATTCATAAAAGTATACAATCGAGAGTATACAATACATTACAGATTACACGATATACATAGACATATCGTAAGGCTTTCCCTATTTATACAGTGGGAGAACATTTTTCAGAAAAGCACCCAATTTATAAATTACTTTTTGTTTTTCAGATTTTAGTAATGCAATTAGTTTAAACATAGAAGGGTAGGTAAAGAAATAAAGTGGCAGGTATTTTTGCCTGAAATTCATAATGTCAGTGTTCTTACATTCCAACAAAACATGATACTCGTCTCCAATTCTGGCTTCCTTACATAGGTTACAAATCCTCTGATTTCTTTCCAATCCTTTATATCTACCGATGACCTTTGGGATTCTTGTGTTGTTTAGCCTAAGGTTGCAAATAGCCTGTCTATACTTACGGTTTTCACATAGAAGATATTTTTCTAGTTTGAACTCTTGTTTATATTCAACATAGATGTCACATGATGTCATACTATTGAGTTCACTTTGCCACTTTTGCAGAAACTGGTATGTAAATCTTTATATTTCTCCACTAACAGGGGTTACGTGAGACTACATAACCCCCTATAAAAGAAATTGCTCAACGCTTAACAGCCGGACAGCAGGTGGATATAGATTATAGACCATATTTTAGGCCAATAAAAATACCAAATTTCCCACACCCTGGCTGCTGGACTAATTTAAGTGGACTTACCTGTGACCAAGGAGATGAGTACCAATCTGGCTGAGGCAGAGGTTGAGGCAGAGGTTGGGGAGGACGGTAGTGGTGATAGGTACTCCAGGGGTGGACTGCTGGGGTGGTACGGGAGGGGCAGTCGGCCATGACACAGGGCCTCCGGACCTCCACAGAGGGCTTGGGGACATGGTGGCACTTCTTGGCTGCCAGTTCTCTGTATTTCCCTGCCGTGTCCTTTTTTGAAAGGATGAAAAGGGGGGAAAAGACAACAATTACACTCTGTGTAAGATGTCATTCAAATATTCTTTGGAATAAGACGGTACTCACTATGACTGACAAAGTCAGGATATCATTATTTAACTTATATGAGACACAGACATTAGCATAATGTTACCTTCTCTGCACATTTGATGAACCGCATCTGGGAGCCATGACCACAGGTTACTGAACACTGCAGGAGAATAAAAGGAGAGGGGAAAAGAGAACGACAGAGATCATTTTATTGTTCGGACAGAGAAATTCTAATCACAAGACAAATGTTCCCCACTGACGACATCCTGACTCACAGGAACATGCTCCCCTCCACTATTCATTTTGATCCAGTTATTCTAAATAACTGGCTCTACCGCCTGCAATGTTTAAATAATTGTAATAAAAAGAAGTGCTTGTTAAAGAACTAAAGACTTACTTCCTGCCATGTGGAGACAAACCACTGGACTTTACGTTGTTTCTGGCAACGTTTGATGAAACACGAGTCTTGACTGGCAGGTTTCTGCAGGCCCACACAGGAACTGTCCGGCAGTGTGTGTGTTCGGCTGTTGGGGTTTGTGTTCATGCACAGCACTGTTCTCTTCCTCAGGCCTTTTCCGCACTTACGTGAGCACTGCAAAGCACAAAAGGTTTTTATTTTATTTTCCCCCAGTTTGGCTTCCATACTGTCTCCCAACAATGAGGTATATGTCCTTCCCTTGATTTAAATGTCTTCCCCGGGACATTACCAGGATATTGCCATTGTGGTTATACGCACACATAACCATACAGCCTAGATCATTATCAAATCCTTGAGTGTTTCACTGCAGCCAATTAATAGCATCCTATGGGATGAATCAACTTGCAGAGCTAAAGGTCTACAAAGCGACACACTCCTCTGAGTCATAGACACCTGGGAAGAATGGAGAGGAAGTGATAAAGTGAGCCGGACATGGTTTATAGCAGCTAGTTAGGGACATTTTGAGTGAGATGACCTCATTCCATTTACATTTGTGTGCCTCCGAGTTGGACAGCCGTGGCCAGAGGCATTATGTTTTCGGGTTGTCCGTCTACAGTACCTCACTAGGTACATCTGTATGTCCATCTCTAACTCATGAGCATCCCTAATTTCATGACATTTGGCACAAACGTTCAATTGGAGTTTGGACGGGCATACGGACAGATGGACGTACTGTACGTATGGATATACGTACGGATGTACGCACAGACGGACGTACAATATGTACAGATATACAGACGGACATACCGATGCTCAACCTGCGTCCATGGCAGTCGCCAGTAGAGACGTATAAAAAAGCAGTGAAGCACACATATTGACATATCAGTACCCATAACGCATACAAACAAATATTCACCTGTGACCACGGCCCAGAGTTCCAAACTGGTGGGCAGCTGTTTGAGTTGCAGGCCTGCCGTCTGGTGGGGGTGGGCTGGACACACTGGGGGTCAGGCAGGACATCCACATTGGTCTGGCTGGTCCTCTGGACACACTGAACCTGCCGTGTCTGCTCACCTCCTCCGCAGCTCCGGCTGCATTCCCCCCACTCCCCCACGGACCAGCTGCAACAACACAACACATGGCCGCTGAGTCAACACAGGACAGCTCCTCCGCCACTCATGGGCACGGCTCTATCACAAACATATACACCACACACATACTGTACATATATCAGTAGTACACATTTAAGAAATGAAAAGTATTAACAACAGCTTGTGACTAAATGATAACTAAATTGGATCCTGTGGAACGTCATAACAGTAACCGTTTTGGACATACAAGGCTTCTACACATTGGCGATGATATGTATGTTGTAACAAAGACCTTGTTTCTAAACTGTTTCTAAAGCTTCTCAATCATTTTATTCCTGGTGAGCTTTCACTTTATGAGATGAGGACCAACTGGAACGATAATTCATCTCCCTGTGTTTAAGTGTTTAACTGTCAGCAGAGACAAAATATAGATCCTTAGAAAAATGTTGTGATAAGACAGTGCACATTATTAAATTATGAAACAGGGTCATTGTGGATGAAATAGCTATGGAGCAATGGAATGGTAAGAGTATGTCACATCACTGACTAGCTGTCTGGCATACTCAATAGGACTCTGTACCTGGTCTCATATATAGTATTGTTGGCATGAGATGACAATATAGAATGTTGCTGCAAGGCCTTGCAAAGGGATCAGGGCTTGAGGCATTTGTTGATGGCTGAATCGCTTCAGAGCAAGTTGGAACAGCCCGAACATCATGCTTTCAAACTGTAACCTAAACTGGATCCCCCACTGCAAAACCCCCTCGTCACCTGTACTTGGCCTTAATCTTAATGAAAACATTTCTTTTTCACATCTTACTGCACCAGAGCCTCTCAAATTAAATGTTGTGTTTGTGTTGAAAGCAGCAAAACGTATGGCTTCAATAGATATGTAAAGGTGGTGCTATGAACACATCTTTAGCACAGGATCTGCAAATGTATGTTCAGTTACTGCAGACAGTGTATGTCTTTTCTTTAGAGTGTGAGCAGGAAAGCTATAAACATCGAAATCACTCGATTCCCTGAGTGCTCTATTCCCTCGTCCCTTTCAATCTGCCTCCCTCACTATTCACAACCTTTTTGCATCAACCCCAAAAAGCCAGCTATCATCCTCACCGAATGTTACCCCCAAAGTACCCTGTAAAACTTGCACACGCCCCAGCCGCTCTAGATCTACACCAAACAACCCAACACTGTTCTGTCAGCACATACAGTTGTATATACACACAGCCTAAGCACTATGCGTATTGATTCAGTGCATCAGTGGTTTGGAATGCTCTATAAAGAGGACGAGTACAGTATAACTCTGAGGAGCATTATGAGGGCTCTTTGAGTGTAAATAAATATAGGAGGAGAAATTCCATCTGTTCTTGGACTCTTATATCACCAATATAGACATGCACAGCAAGGCCTTTTAGTTGGATTTATAGAAAAGGAGGGCAGAGCTGTGGTTAAAGATATCTCAGGTCTGGTGACACGGGAGATGCAGACTGTACTGTATCATCAAAGTGTGATTTGAGAGGGGATAAGTAGGGTAACCTCTTAACCTCCCCTTTCAGTAGAGATAATAAATTGCATTCCATTGTAAGCGCCTTCGACTCGCTCACATCCAGCACCACGCGTATATCTGCATTTTGAATCTTTTTAGAATGGCCTATTTTATACTTCATCATCGAGTTAGGCAAAAATAGCAAAGAAGTTACATCACAAGTCAACAATACGTTATGATCTTGTAGATGTGATCTATGTTCCATGATCTATGTTTGCTCATTTATGAATGTTTATGGATTTTATATATTTAATATATATATTAATCAATGTAAGGTATTAACAAGAGCTTGTGACTAGATAATAACTACTTGTATGCATTGGAACACAGGTACTGTTTTCCTTTTCCTTAACATGTGCATCAAGTAGAGCAGGGGGGTATTCTAACACATTTCTTACATTTTACTATGAAAGTGTAAAACTCATCATACTGTGGACAGTATGACTGAATCTGCGAAGTGGAATTAAAATGGACGCAGTAAAATTAGGTTCAGTATTATAATTAATGTTGACATCAGTGGAAAGAAAATTCAATATAGTTAATGTTTTTCGTTGGATTTTGTTTCTCCATAAATATCTCAATGCTTTATGTGAAAGAGCGTTCTCACACTGCAATGTATGCGTTGGTACCAGTTAGTTCATACATTTACTGTGCCACAGTATGGCATTAAACATTATTTTGGTCCAAACTACATCACCTCTGCAGATCTCAAATATCAAATAAAAGATAGAGAATGTCACGAAAACATGTCTGCACATATAAATAACAAAGTAAAGTCATCTGATCTGCATTGGGCATTAGATTTGTGGTAGTGGGTATGGGTAACATCATAGAGCTGAGAGGGATAGAAAGGACATTCCCAACTGAAAATGACCGAAGGGTCATTTCTCTGCAAACACTTAACCACATTCATCTTAGCGTCAATCTTCTGGGCCTGTAATAATAGGCAAACATTTGGCGAAAATAAGCAAATATCTGGCGTTTTGCAAAGCCTTGTGAGCTTGTGGACCGGCTATTTTCAGCAAAGAGGTTTGGTGTAGAGAGAAAAAAGGAGGGCACCGAGTATAGAACCCTGGGGCTCCCTCGATTTGACAGGATTTAAGTGGTTAAGATAGAGAAGAAATGCATTACATTGGAAATGGCATAACTTCATAGCTTACATAATCTTAACCACAGCAAAGGAGATACTCACATCATGATTTAGGTGCTCATTCTATTTGATCTAAATCTATGGATGACACTTCCTGTTTCACACATCCACCATTTAATATGTCTGGTTTATCACCTCAGTGACCCCAGCGGCATTGGCCATTGACATAATGCACTAGTTCATGGCATATCAAATTATAGACCTGCCTTGTGATCTTTGCCTTGGCTGTTGACTATAAGTATCGTTGGAGTATGACCAAACATACGCTCTCTGGAGTGCTAGCTGTCTAAAGAGGGACCTAAGGGTCCATATTTACACTCTCTCAGTTCAATGAAAACTCCACATTTTGCTGTGTAGACAGGAGATCAGATAGCCTGTGGGTATCTGATAGCCTCTGTGGCACTGTGTGACTGCAGTGCTGTCTGGATAACCGAGAAGCTCTATAGTCGGGGCATTAAATAACCTCTGACCAGTGCGTGTGTGCGTGTTCTGTCTCACCGCGTGCATCCACGCGCATCGGTGATAGAGAATGATATCATCCTCTAAATCTGAGTGGGCAGCAGACACCTATTTCCATGTTGTAATGTGTCTTCAGTCCAACTGCATGGACGTAATTGCAGAGACAGCAAAAGCAGATAACTGTAGACCAGAGACCTCAGAATGACACTGACTCCTGAAGACTGACCGACCGACCGACAGACCGACTGACTGATTGACTGTCCACAATGAGAATGCACCTTTAGAATAACTCATCACAAACTGTATAATCTAGAGCAGTGGTTACAACTTCCCAGACGTTTTAGCTCAAGTTAGACACGTCGGCGCTTTATGTCACCGTTGTCACGTTACGAGCTTGTACTGTAGATCGGCTACTACTACTTAAACATTTGTTTTCTAATTTATGGAATTTCTTAGATTTTTCTTAAGAAATAATAATAATTCAAAACAAAATGTAAGAAACAAAAAATAAAGGGACCCATTGAAATGTGTCTGCGACCCACAAATCAACCCATGCACGATCCAGTGTTTGGGAACCAATGATCTAGTCTTAATTTAACTCTGGGGGAGGGTACAAGTGGATAAATTTACTTTCACTGCACATTTAATGTCAATGCATGGTTTAATTGTGGATAAGTGGATGTACAATTCTAAAACAAAAGCACATACTTGTTCTAGATTAGCACTCCCTTTGGCGGTTTATGAATGCTTTAATGATCTAGGATCTAGATCTAGTCAAGAGATGGCATTCAACAAATATTACAACAAACTCTGTTGGTTGAATGCAACAATTTAGCAGAATGATGCTACAGCTACATTACTAAAAAGGTCAATTCAGTTCAGGACATAGGAAGTAGATTCATGTTTAATAAAGGCCCTCGGAGTAATATAATCAGTCACAAAAACAAAGACGCACTATGCATGATGCATTAAAGTCACTATGCATGATGCATTAAAGTCACTATGCATGATGCATTAAACAGAAAAGTTAACAGCAGCAATCCATAGTTTCACATCGCCGCTTTCCAATGACACACGCACACACACGCACGCTCGCATGCACGCCCGCACGCACAGACGCACACGCACACTTCCTAAACAGCTCCAGTTGTGAATAATGACATAGATAAGACATTAAGACAATGATGTGTAAACAGCGGAGAGATGATTTTACAACCGCTATACAACTGCTGGACCGCCTAACTGTAAATTCATGAACTTATTAGGGTAGTGGTGGTGGTGTGTGTGTGTGTGTGTGTGTGTGTGTGTGTGTGTGTGTGTGTGTGTGTGTGTGTGTGTGTGTGTGTGTGTGTGTGTGTGTGTGTGTGTGTGTGATGTGTGTGTGTGCGTGCGTGCGTGCGTGCGTGCGTGCGTGCGTGCGTGTGTGTGTGTGTGTGTGTGCGTGCGTGTGTGTGTGTGTTTGTTTGACTGTGTGTGTGTGTGTGTGTGTGTGTGTGTGTGTGTGTGCGTGTGTGCGCGTGTCTGTGTCTGTATGTGACTGTGTGTGTGTGTGTGTCTGTGTGTGTGTGTGTGTGTGTGTGCGTGTGTGTGTGTGTGTGTGTGTGTGTGTGTGTGTGTGTGTGTGTGTGTGTGTGTGTGTGCATGTGTGTGTGTGTGTAGACGGAGAGATAGAAAGAGATAGAGAGAGAGATATAGAGGGAGAGAGAGAGAGAGAGAGAGAGAGAGACACGCAGAGATGGGAACAGGGTCCTCAGAGAGTTGTGGGAACACAGCCGAGTATAAAATGGCTTTAAACCTCTAACCATAAAGGGCTGGAGGCTCAATTCACTGTGTGTGTGTGTGTGTGTGTGTGTGTGTGTGTGTGTGTGTGTGTGTGTGTGTGTGTGTGTGCGTGCGTGCGTGCGTGCGTGCGTGCGTGCGTGCGTGCGTGCGTGCGTGCGTGCGTGAGTGCGTGCGTGCGTGCGTGCGTGCGTGCATGGGAGCACATGCACACTAATGTGCACTAATGCACGAGCATGGACGCATGTGCATGTCTGTATGTGTAGGTCTGAGTGCGTGGGGTCTCTTTGTGTGTTTCTGAAATAAGCCACATTTTGGGTCAAATTTGGTACAATACATCTGGTTTGATGTATAACATTGCGATGCATGTCTAATTGGGGGACAAAACCGGTGTCCCCAATTTGATTTTACTGCTGTTTCTTCATAAGGTTACAGTTACGGTTAGGATGTACTGTATCTGTTAGTGAGCATCTGAATGTAATTGTAATTGTACTTCCTTCACATATACGTGTGTGTGTGTGTGTGTGTGTGTGTGTGTGTGTGTGTGTGTGTGTGTGTGTGTGTGTTGTGTGTGTGTGTGTGTGTGTGTGTGTGTGTGTGTGTGTGTGTGTGTGTGTGTGTGTGTGTGTGTGTGTGTGTGCGTGCGCGTGCGTGTGTGCGTGCGTGCGTGCAATGTGTATAGGTAAGTGGGTGGGTGGGTGAGTGGGTGTGCCCGTGGAAGTAATCTGTGATGTGAAGAAGTGGGTGCGAAAGAAAGAAAGAAAGAAAGAAAGAAAGAAAGAAAGAAAGAAAGAAAGACAGACAGACAGAAAGAATGGAATGAAAAAAGACAAAAGAAAGGAAAAGAAAGAGAGCTGAAAGAAAGCTCTACTAATTTGATGAGAGAGCAGTTAAGTGCTGACAGTGTTCTTTCTATCCATCTGTCCTATGGAAATGAAACAGTCACCAAGACTACTGGCAATATAATGCTTGTTGTAAATCTCGAGATAATGCTGGGATTGTTGTGTTTGTTGGCATAAACATTGTGAGCAAGAGTTTCCTGCTAACACACTCTCCATTGCTTAATGGATTCATAACACGAAGAGGACGAGGTTACAAGGGAAAGCGGAGATGGAAGTCTCAACGGACCTCGATTATCGAGCAAAAACATTCACTATACCAATAGGAGGCTAATTAAAATGTCCTCTATGAATATAACATAATACATAAATTGAATTCACACATTTAGTTATTTGTTTATTTGGCATAATCGTATTTCCAAAAAGGCATAATTGACTAATTTAGTTAGAACTATTCAGGGTGCCTTTCTTTCTTTCTTTAAAACCAAACAATTGTAAACCACAATTTTCAGTTGAAGCTTCCTAGTTGAAGCCTTCTGTCAAAAATAGTGCTTTGGTGTTTCACAATAGATACTCTGTAACTAGCATTAAGCAGTGCTGTGCTGAAAAAGCCTAGGGGGTGAAGTGAAAAGAGCAGCAGCCAAACTTGTGTCCGTTAAATGACTGATTGCCAGACGCTCTGTATATTTCTGTCTGTTTGTGTGATGTGATTGTTTTTCTTTTTACTTTTTGAACACTGACGCCAATTTGTGTCAAGTGAAAGGCAGAGGATTCTGTGGTGACATCATGCAGGGGTTTCCTATGCTACCTGCTCCAAAACAGAGACGTACATACGCACAGGATACAAACTGGGAAAAAGGGAATTACCAGGGCAATGACTTACTTTTACTATTCTGCAGAGGAAATTGAGCAACTTAATATGTTCACTGTCTGCCCTGTTGACTAGCTGGTGGTTACCATAAAACATGAGATAAATGGTTGCTTGTTCGGGAAACCATTATTTCAGTCGTCATTTATTATCATCAATGCCCTACTTAGACTTCATAAACCCAAATGGTTGATTCTCCCATGCATTTCTGAGAAGTGTGGTTTGGCCCCAGGGTCAGAACACATTTTCTTTGGGTGACAAGGTGATTTGTAAATTACAGTAAAACAAGGATCAAGTGGAGATGGGAGATTTAAATGTGATAATAATGAGGACACAAAATGCTGTCTAGTCAAGGCTGGAGAAATTAGGGGTCACTTTGGAAGGATAGAGAAATGGTGATGGTTTGAAATGTTTCCAATATGCCTTTTCTTCTTTTCTGTCTTTCCCCCCCATTTTTGAGGGGCGCTATCCCCGCCTACATCCAGCTATTAGTTACCGTGCACACATTTAGTCTTAAACAAACATTAAATTCCATTGTTATATTTAACGTCATAGTGTCTGAGCAAATAGACAAAGTGTCTATTTTACGGTAGGATGATAAGATCGAGTGCCCCTCACTTCACACGGGTGTGATTTTTACTATACACACTACAACGCTGTCCCTAATGTTAGCCCTGACCCCTGACCCCTGGGCCCTGACCCTACAAAATCCAGACATTAACCCATTTTGGGCGGGAAACCCTTTTGGTGTTTTAAACATTATGTTATAATTTAGCAATTGAAAAATAGCAGATCTACAAGCTCATAGCGCGCCACTGAGTGGCACGCTATGAACTTGTAGGTCTGCTATTTTTGAGAAATCGTTAAAATGTGCCTCAAATCTTTCAGAAAATTGATTTAGAAAATGATTTAGAAAACTTTTGTTTTTTAATTTTGACGTCAGGCCTGAATTGATGGCATTTTGTTTTTATCTGAGAGTGTCCGAGCCACTGAACGTTTCTGACCAGATTCATTCAGCCTTGAACAATGTATCAAAGCTTAAGGAATGGCTTAAGCAGATGTTGGGAAGACAGCGATGGCAACACAGTTGGAATCAGGGAAGAGTGAGAGGAGGGAGATTCCCCAGACAAAACGAGAGCACAGGGAGAGAGGGAGAGTGTGAAAATACATCTTCTTCATTATGTGTGTCAGTCATAAGGGTTTTGTGTTTAAAGTTTTGGTCTTTTGACTGAAACGTTCATAGGGTGGGGTGGGGTAGGGACACAGGTGACAGGACATTGTCCCAGGGGGAGAAGGAGGGATGAGTATTTCCCAATTTTCCCTACATGGTAACCCGACACCAGCACCCTTCTTCTCCTTCCCTGCTTTGTCTTCAAGACTGGCTGTGTGTGTATGTAATGTATGCCCATGTGGGTGTGTGCGTGCGTGCAGCAACATTTTTTGTGATGTCCCCTTGAAAAATGACCATGGCCCCCTTGTGTTCTAAAGCACTGTGTTTGGTTTTTTTGCTTGGTGGATGCCCCCCCTCCCCTCATGATGCCCTAGGCAACTGCCTGTTCTACCTGATGGGAGGGCGTGCGTGCGTGCGTGCGTGCGTGCGTGCGTGCGTGCGTGCATGTGTCCATCCGTCCGACAACAGCCAATCATACCAGGGTCTTTGCCTACAACATGTTATTGAAGTTCTGTGTGCATATGCTGTGTATGTGCTCTTGCATATGCATAGCCGTTACTCTTCTGGACATCAACAATATGAAAGTAAGGCTCAAAAAGCACACAATGCCAGCACTACATAAACTGTGCCACCTAGCCTTTCAGCACTTCTTAAAAGAGTGAGGCAATCCCCTCATGATTACATTACATTACACTGCTTTTCAGGCATTTAACTGAAGCTCTCACAGAGAGTGACTTGGACTAAGACAAGGCCTCGTTTATACTTAGTTGTGAGGCGGTGTCGCACATTGAGATTAGCCGATCTGCAAGCTCACAATTGCTTCACGCTACAACACATTGTGAGTTTGTAGATTGACTATGTTTGATGCATGACATGATGCACATCTGAGTATACAGTAAATCAGGCATAAGTGAAAACAGTTAGATGTGCTGATGTCCAGGGACTATTAAACCTGCTGTGTGTAATATCAGCAATGTCTTGTTCAGGAACTAGGAGAACCTTGTTGATTGTCCAGTCAACACCCATGGATTTCTGACAGATTTTGCAATCCATCTTCCACAGTTTGACTCCATCCCAAGATAACCAAACAGGCCTAAACATGCAGGGGAACATGATCAGAATTGGGGACTGAACAACATCGTCATCTTAAAAAAAAATACACAATCATAGTGAAGATGAGGTCATTATTTCAACTAAGCCACTCTCTGCTCATAAATCAAGACAACTTGTCAGCAGTGTCCATTTCATTAGCAAGAATCTGGCTGATATTCTAGACCATTGCTAAGAGTGTACCTGCATGGGAATACTCAGAATAGAGGCACAGAGGAATTGACGCCTCTACAGCAGCTGCCCCGGGCCTCTTGATAAATGCTAGTGTTATTTCTTCTGAGACATACATTGTTGACAGTTGTTAGCCCCCCGTGTACAATTGTGCATCTATTCTGCAGCAGTACTAGTGGTAGCCGTCGTGAAATGTTATGCACCCCATCTGACATGGTACTTAGTAATTTTGTCATAAGAAAAAAGGAGAAAAAAGGTGGCACGGTGGCACAGTCGGTAGTGCTGTCGCCTCACAGCTAGAAGGTCCTGGGTTCGATTCCCGCTGGGGACACTGTGGGCGTGTTCTCTCACCAGTGCCCATACCCGAGGCGGGGTTGGCGAAAAGGGCAATTCTGTGTGGAGTTTGCATGTCCCCTAGGGTAGGTACCCTCACAAAAAACATGCAGTAATCTGATCTCTAAACTACCTCCCCCTGGCCAGCTGGGGCGCCTGATGGAGAGGGAAGGAACTGGTTGAAATAACGTGTTCCTTCCACGCGCTACGTCCTGCCGGGGAAACTCTCCCCTGTCAGGTGAAAGAAGCAGCTTGGACCCCTCATGCATAGCAGTAAACATGAGGTCAGTCTGCGGCCCCCCAGGTTGGCAGAGTGTAGCGCCCAGGATTACATTAGATAATTGACACTGGGTGGAAAAAAAACGATTGCAAAATCGTGGGATAAAAATTGAAAGAAAAAAGGAGAAAAATAAATGCTATTATGTATGCCTCTCACATAGCCCTTCTGTCACATTATGTTGTCTCACGTTACCAGAGCAATTTCCAAATGCTCCATCATACAGTCTGGGCCAACGGAAGAGCTGTCATGAGTAAACTATAGAGCGGAAGTGGAGCCTCCTCGCCACTTCCGTTTCGTCTTTACAGTCACGCACATTTATCTTAATATAAATAGAAAACTATCTAAGCATATATAGCTTGTTGCTTAGCAGAAAAGGAAATACAAAAATAAGCTCTAAAGATATTTTTAAATATATTTTGTGAACGGAAATGGCAGCTCTAGCATTCGGAGATTGTGGAATAGTTGTCTGGCTACACGAGACTATGTTACAAACAGTGTTCCCAGTTTTAATACTGCAGTTGTAGCTCTCACAGATGTTCTCAAATGCTCATCTGATATCAATCTCACCTGATGCTTAACAACGACTCCCTTATCTCCTCCCCTCCTGCCAATCACTGAGGTATTTATACCTACATATACCTATGTCTACCTGCCATTTGAGCTTTTTTTGTTGCATCCCTCCAGCACCCCAGTCTCCTCTGTTACCCCCTTTCTTTCAACTCTCGCACGTACTGAAAAGTTCCTAATGGGGTGGTGGTTGTAGCTGACTGAGTAGATAGAGAGGCTGTCTGGGAATCAGAAGGTCACTGGTTTGACCCTCATCTTGCCCAGTGCATACCTGTATATGTCAAAGTGTCTCTGAGAAAGACGCTTCCCTAATTCCTAACTGCTTATCTGAATCAGATTCCAAATCAACTTAACTCATTCTTTTTCTCGTTGCCAAGAATGTCTTTAGACGTGTTTTTATATTGGTTCAGAATGGTCGAACAGCTGATATCCACCGTCTAGCAGCATCCCCGTCGCTAGGCAACGCTCGGCTCGCATGTGGTCTGCCAATTAAATGATTCCCCGCCGTCCACCACCATTACAAGTGCGATCTTAAGGCGCCTTATTCTCGGAATTGAGGCTCAAATTGAGGCTCAAATTGAACGTGGATGTTAGGGTCTCATTACTAAATTCCTTCCCTCATCCCATTGCACACCATTCCAGTCATCTCCACAACAACCTTTCTTACATCAATAAATAAACACACAGAGCAGAGACAATCAACGTACAACTGAACAATCCCAAAACAGTGCTGGTGCCCTGGAGACCATTACTCCGCATACTCATTAGCCTGAAAGGGATACATTAAATGTACTCAGAAGACCTGACACCGGCAGCTGTTTCAGACACGCATAGCGAGGGTCTCTCTAGATATGCTGCATTTTTGTCACAAATTCTTATCATAAAGATATGGCTGATGTTAATCAAATCAGGCAGACAAGGGAATACATTTGGATAGTTGGACTCTGCACTTTGTTGTTGTTAGCTGAAAGAAGATATATAAAGCCTGATTAATAGACAGTGTTATGCATCGAAAATAACCGACTGACATTGAGTCATGGATGCGTCACATAATCACATTATGAGCTTGGTAGGTCAGGTCTGCTATTTCATTGTGCGACGAAGCATACATTTGGCTAAAGTTAGATACAAGTTGGACTTGGACTATCCCCCCATTGGCCATTCATTTTGATCACCGATGGGGATAGGCTTTTATCCCTGCTACTGGTCAGACTGAAATAAATATATACATGTCCTTTTGGGAAATGTAGACTGATTGATTAATTCATTTGGTACATTTCAAACGAAAGTACCCGAAAGTAGTAGTAACTAAATACAAAAACTGTTACTGTGGACGACACCATGATAAGGCATTACACTTGTTTACAAGACGACACATTGAGAACTCCAATATGATTATGGCTGAGTCAGAGTGACGTCAGAGGTCCGCCCACCTGTCAGCTGGCCCTCCCATTAGCAAATTTGAATATACTAGAGCGGTGCCTGTTGGGCACTGACCTACTTGGAACGATGAAAGTTGGAAATGAATGCCCCACCCAGTTATTATGTTTGTGTCCCTTTTATGCACATATATGTAGTTATTTGTCAGGCATGCCCAACTATGGACTCTATATGCAGATGTCAGAACATCATTGTGATGTCAGAACAGGCCAGCTCCATATATGGAGCTGGCCTGGAGGGGCTTTTGTGCTGGTTCTGGACAACCGGCGATCCGACGGACTGGACACCGGGTACTCCCTGTGGTGGTGTGGAACGCGCGTGTCAAATTTGAAGTCGTGGGGCGAACGGTTCTCGAGTTATGTGGACGTACGAAATCACGTACACACAGAGACGTGGTGCATTTATATTAGGATAGGATTTGTTGAAAATAGCTGATCTACTAGCTCACACTGAATCGCAATGTGACACATGGTCAGCTTGTAGATCGGCTATTTTCCCTATTTGGCGTACAATGAAGTATATGTGCTGCCATCTCTCTCTCTCTCTCTCTCTCTCTCTCTCTCTCTCTCTCAACAAAACATGGTAATACATCAGATAATATATAAAAATAGCCATCAAGAATCATACATAAGCTAAGAACCTAACAGTGGAATATCTATAATGAAACTATGCGTATACACTATAGAGTCATATGTCTACATAGAATGCTATCCAAGTTACATAAGTTGAGCCTTTGCATATAATTACGCCTGTAAGGTCGTCGAGGCTAGGGCAAGTGCTATACGTCAAGTTCTATATGGGCTAAGATGGAGTCTGTAGCTCAACACCATCATCAAAGTCATAATCAGTTACAATGTTGAAATCATTGTCAGTATGAATGTATTTTAACACACAATCGTGTGTTAAATCGTGTGAAATTCCAAAAACTGCTATATTTATACAGCATATATTTATACTATACATATATATAGTTATACCTGGTGAAATAATGAATGTAAATAAAAAGAAAAACAGACATACAGAGCAGAGGACAACTCCCTCATTAATCTTGACCTAAAATTGTCCTCCATTTATGAATGTTCCTGTTCAGGGTTTTACCATTTGTGACACTGTCCAGAGCAGCAGAGACAAGGAGGAGGAATCACTCCCAAACGTGTATCCATGTATCCACGACCACGTGCGCGTGTGTGCATGTGTGCATGTGCGTGCGTGTGCGCGCGTGTGCATGCCTGCGTGCGTGCATGCGTGTGTGTATGTGTGTGTGTGTGTGTGTGTGAGTGTGACACATGGCCTGACTGTCAGTGAGTGGACCACTCCCTATGATCACCAGCTAACACTGGCTGGTCCTTCAGTCTGTGCCTCGGCCTCGACACCGTCCGACCTGGCCCAGTCTGTCAGGGCTTCTGGCGGTGACTGAACTCAGCAGAGCTGAGCCAAGATCCCACAGAGACACACCCTGGACCAACACCAGAACCATGGATGTCTCTTTCTCTCTCTCTCTCTCTCTCTCTCTCTCTCTGTCTGTCTTTGGTATCATCATATCGCAGAGACACACTGTTTATCATACCACTCAAGGTGACAGCAGTGACCTCATGCAACCTTGTGGCCACCCGTCCCGCACCCACACTTACATAGTTTTGCACAGCGCAAGTCCAAAACCCCAAATGGGTCTGGCTTGTCTTTTTGCGGGCATCCACAGTGTTAGAAAGAGTGTGATTTAAAATGTGTTCGACGTGGATCCAGGGCTGAATGAGAACCATACTACGGTCAACACAGAAGTTACCCATTCCTTTCACATGGAAACGTCTAAGGTTGAAGTCATCACACAGTAAAATCCTCAGCGTTAATTGAACTCAGAAGAGAGTGCAGACGCGTGCATATTTCTGTTTTGTGCCACATCCTTCCACCAAACTATAAATGAACTTTACGTGACGCGAGAGGAGCGCTATCCTTCCATAACAGGTGCTTCTGGGGCATCACGGCCTGCGTAGCTACATTAAAATCAGATCGTGTGGGAGGCTCACAGAGGTTGACTCAACCAATAAACAGTTGCTTTTGACATCCTGAATGTCAAACAGTGACACCACAGATGTGTGGGTTTTGTAGGGCAATAACACGTAGAAAGAAGCAGCAGGTGGTTTGAATAGTGAGATACAGAGGTCCGGGGGGGGCATTGGAGAGGGTGGGGCAAGAGAGAGAAGTCAAAACCAAACCTGCTGAGTTTGCAGTGAAGAAGGCAATAAATGGGAGACGGGGAGAAACCTCGTATCTCCATAACCATCATTCAACTTTTCATGTTTTTCTTTTCGTATATTAATGCCCTACTTCCTGATACTAAAGTGTCACACAAAAGTAGCAAAAATAGCCGATCTACAAGCTTGCGATGTGACATGATTTGAGCTATTTGCGTTTTGGACATAAAAGGTATCCACCCAACCGACAGAGACGATATAGAGCAGTAAAGAGAAAGGGAAATAATATGAGAGCGAGATTGAGAGAGTGAGAGAGACCTACTAGGCACCAGGCCCACAGCCAAACAAAACACTGTTGCTATGAGATGATGAGGAGATAATCTCTGGCACAGCATGGAGGACTTAAATCAGATGGTCTCAATCTGTGACTTGTGATTTCTACAAATGAAGGAATGCCTGCATCACTCTTTCACTTCACTTTTTATGTTTTGCAGCTACAGAATTTCACTTGATCGATCGTCGGGGGAAATCTTGAAGTGGCTAATACATATGTTCAGGTCGTAAGAATGCTATGATTTGCATTGTTCCACATTTCTTATTATTCTGTGACCTGCCCGGCCCAAACCCTACATACCCTCCAAGGCTTCAATTGCTCAAGCCAAAAGAGGTCAACGAGGCAACAGATCGTAAGACACCTCTGTATTATATTGATATACATTAACTACTAAATTATTTTAGGGAGAGTCTTGAGGTATATTTACCACATCATTTATAATAACAGCATATATCTAATCATGAACAGTGTTTCTGACTCTGATATTATCTATGATATCTTATTAACCCATTTTGGGCGGGAACCCCTTTTGGTGTTAGCATTATGTTACGCTTTAGCTATTGAAAAATAGCAGATCTACAAACTCATAGTGCGCCACCGAGTGGCGCGCTACGAGCTTGTAGGTCTGCTATTTTTGAAAAATCGAAGAGCGACTGATGTAGAAACATAGCTTTTTCAGAAAACTGTCAATAACTAACCTGGCAGGACAAGGCTGGGTGTGGCAGGGCATCAGTCCAGTAGCCGGTCTGGATCTGGGATTGCAGTAGGAGGTATTCACCTGGACCCTCATATCTTTGTAGCATGCTGACTTGGTGTTCATCTGGCCTGCATGAGGAGACATTCACAGTCACATAAAGCCGGCTGCAAATATAAATGTGAGGCACCTGGTTTCACTACAGCATATCAACAGCATGAAGTCATACGTAATGCTAGGAAATGCTTTGCATATGCTTTCATGTGTCGTATACACTTGGTATAATATGCTATATTCGTGTACTACTGTGACTGTCTCTGTCATTTGTGGCAGCACACAGTGTTGGAAAGTTATTCTGGAGTGTTAAATGGATGTTTGAAAAAAAAAGATAATAATAAAATAACAATCATTTGTCAGACCTGAATATGTGAAACTTGAATCCGAGGTTGGTATTTGGCCTTAGGCAAGGTCAGTTTTGCAAATATCAGGCCCACAACACTGTTTTCTAGCTATTTAGTCACACTCTTTAATAAAGCAAATGACCCTTGAACCATTAGGGACTACAATCAGGAGCCAATGATGGAGGTGGTCGAGGTAAACCTAAATAGACTGGGGTGGGGAACTTTAACCTGCAGGGTCACTCTGTGAGCACTCCACACTGAGGGCTTTGTTCACAGCTAAACACACACACCAATGCAGGCAGACGGGCACTCATAGATACCGTACACACATGTACGCATGAATGCAAAGAAAGACACATGAACACGTTCACATGTAACCCCTACACACGCACGGGAGTGCGCACACACACACACATGCACGCGCGTGTGCACGCACGCACGCACGCACGCACGCACGCACGCACGCACGCACGCACACACACACACACACACACAGTTTGTACCAACCTCAAACCTTTGTATGCAGTACTATGCACCCCAGGTTACACCCAGGTCATTACAAGGGTCTAATAGCAGTCTCTCTCTTTGTGTGTGTGTGTGTGTGTGTGTGTGTGTGTGTGTGCGTGTGTGTGTGTGTGTGTGTGTGTGTGTGTGTGTGTGTGTGTGTGTGTGTGTGTGTGTGTGTGTGTGTGTGTGTGTGTGTGTGTGTGTGTGTGTGTGTGTGTGCGTGCGTGTGCGGCGTGCGTGCGTGCGTGCGTGCGTGCGTGTGTGTAATAGCAGGTCTCTAGTTGGATAAGAAGGACAAAAGTGCTAGTAATGTCCCCTCTGTAATGATGGGGACGCTTCCCTCTGGTCAGTCCATTTAACCTGCAACTAAGAGCCTCATTATAGATCACAGAGGGACAGAGTGGACCACTGATCTACTGGCAGGCTTCTTCCATTGGTGGTGGGAAACCAACATCGGTGGGTCAAAACAACACTGTCTGGAGTGTTTTTGTTTTAACGAATGTTTTATTAAATTAATGTTGTGTTCGATCCGATTTTCCTATAGTCTCCTCAGTCAAGGAGAAATACTGGACTCTTATGAAATGTTATGTTCACCATCTCTTGATTTTAATTTGAGAATGTTGTTGTCCTTTAATGATTATGATGATTGATGATGCCGAAACATGATGCTATAGGGTACATGTAGTTACCTCCAGCACATGTTGCTGAGCACTGGGAGCGTATGATGGCCCAAGAATAATTGTGCTTGATGTGGGTCTTTTTCAGAGTGTATTCCCAGCGCACACCAGGGTTCCAGCCCTGCAGCAAAATCTACAATGGAGAGAACAGGAAGAGTATGAATAGATCCTTGACAACAAAATGTAAACGACTCCTGAAGTCCCTTTGTGTGACTACGGGCTCCATATACACTGTACCTCTATGACCAGCGTTTCGTTGGTGGGGCCAGTCGAGGTGAGGCTCTCTGGTCTGTTGTACGGCCTCTTGTATTCAAACAGAGCTCCGGCGATGGGGTGTCTGCCAGGCCAGTCCACCGTCCAGCGGCCGTTGAGGTAGTAGCGTCTCTGGGTGTCCCTTATGGCGAGGTAGGAGCTGGAGGTGTTGAGCTCCACCACACGGATGCTCCGAGCACCGGCTGGAATGGTCACCACTCCATAATACTCTGCGTACAAAGACACAAAACAAATCGTCTCTGTCGGGTGGAAACCTCATACGTCCAAAATTGTTACTTAAAGGGGAATTCCACTAATTTTCAACATTTTACTATGTCATTACCATTGTTAACAATGTTAACACCCTCCGCGCCATTGCTGTACATCTAAGTCAATTAAAGCCATTTCAAAATAAGAGCTCAACTGGGAAAAATGCTGGCGTGCATTAGATCCTAATTTTTCAATAAATGCTAGCGGGCTTTTTTTCAGACCTACAGTTATAGGAAACACAGAATGGGGGGGGGACTTTTTTATTATGTCCACACAACAACTCTGAAATAGGACATTAATTGACAAAAAAAAACCCACAAAAGGTTAAAATATGGACAGCAATGAAATACAGATCAAGCCAGCTGAAATGTACCCTTTATTGATTAACCACTTGAAAATGGAGGAATGTGTAGCATCCCTATTTGGGGGTGAACATCCGGCAAAAATAGCTGATCTACAATCGACTATTTTCAGCGAACGTGTGAAGAGAAAACAGGAGGAGGCCTAGAATAGAGACCTGGGGAACTCCAGTTGACTAACATGTTTAACAACATGGATGGCACTATAAGGGGTGAGCCGCCCAGAGGAGGGTCTGTCTGTCTGTGTGTGTGTGTGTGTCTGTCTCTCTGTAGCTACTGGGCCCATCAGCGCCAAAGTAGACCAAGTAGACCAGTAGACCAAGAAAACCCCTGAATATTATTCACATATGTTTTATACTTTTTGTATATTTAACTTTCATTTTATAATCGAAGTGGGGTTGGGCTGAAACTGTGTCCAAATATGGCGTCATACATCTTAGATGTCATAGATGACTGACGTCATAGACTGGCCACACGAAAGTCCCTGATGCAAAGCAATTTAACAAGAGAAAGAATTGCAGTTTGTACACACACAAAACTAAAAAGGTTTACAGAAACTGCCTTGAAAATGAACAAATAATCAAAGGGGAAAGAACATGATCAACAACAGAACGGAACAACTTGGAGAATATGACCTACGGTTTGTATAATGTTGTTTGGTGTACTGTCCCTTGAAGACCTTGCACGTGGAGTTGTCTCCCTTACACACACCACATGCATCTGGCACTGCAGTGGAGCCTAGCACACGGTCGCACCCAACTCTCTGTTGAACAGAACATGTTTAAAGAATATATACAAGTGATACAGGAAGCTCATTTCAACTCGACGGCCACCAGACTAAAGAAGCTTTCAAATCAATCCGCAACTTAATTAATTTGACATTACGTTGTCATCACCTATACATATTTCATTACCTCACACAGGCCGTCAATGCAGACGTTTGAGCTGTCCTGGGAGCACAGCGTTCCATCTTTGACTTTGCTGGCCAGGGCAAAGAAGAAATCATAGCCTTCAGCAAAGCAATACAGCTTACACAAGTCTTGATCTGGGAGGAGAGAGACTGGATTAAATATCCACACTGATGAGCTTGCTGGGACCGCAAGTTCTACATCGCATCTTCTCGTCATATGAAAAGAATGGATTAGTGATACTTTCCAAAGACAGGAAGAGGTGGTCCTTACCGTCCACTCTAGTGTAAGGCCTCCAGTTGTAGTACCATCCTCTGAACTGTTTGCTGTTGAACTCTGCACACTGCTGGGCTCTGTAGTCTATGGCGTTGGACGGACAGTCCTCTGTGTTACACAGCTTGTAGGACCTGGAGGAGCCATCACAGTACTTTCCTCCATATGCAGGTCTGCAGGAAAAAAAAAATAATAATAATCAGGATTTTTGATTACTGCTACCGAGATTAGTATAGTTTAAAAATCACACACGTGTGAAGTGAGGGGCGCTAATATATTAAAGTCTAACTGTTGATTAGGTGATGTAATGGAGATGTAAAACAAACGGTGGCAACACAAACATTAAACGCCATTAACAATAAAGAGACAATATGACGTTTCCCTTCATTGTCAAATACAAAACAAACATTGAACTAAAGACAAACATTAAACCTGTGTATAGTACTTCAAATCACACAGGTGAAGTGAGGGGCGCCGCCGCCCAGCCGCCCACTGAATTTATATGGCCCACATGACGTCTTACGTCGTCATTTAGTGTCCATAGACTTGGCTGGCAAACAATTTAGATGATAAACGCTCTGAACAAGCATTACAAATCGAATACCGTCTGCCATATGACGTAATCTTCAAAGGACATGCATCGCCCCAAAAGGAGTAGAGATTAAGTAATAATAATAATGAATTGCATTTTTATAGCGCTTTTCCAAATGCTCAAAGTGCTTTACAATGGTTCATTCATTCATAAATTGGGAGGTGAAGTGGCGAACAGTCGACGCCAGCGTCCTCACTTCCCACACCAAAAACTCACTGGAGGCAATGTAGGGTTCAGTGTCTTGCCCAAGGACACTTTGACATGTGGACAGCCAGACAGGAGGAGCCTGGATTCGAACCGCCGACCCAGGGATCATTGGACGACCTGCTCTACCTCCTGAGCCACAGCCGCCCCAAGTAAGAAGGGATCTCTCCCTCTCTCTGGCTATCTATCTATTGGTGAGCTTGTAAATCCACTCTGACGGTCTTCTGTAGAATCAATGCAGTCTCATCAGTGTGGCAGAGCATATCATTGTTTTAGAATTTACAAACGAGAATTGTGTTAGCCACAGTGTCAAGCTGTGCTATGTCTCCATACCTCAAGTTCATTTTGGAACAATAGCATGCTCGGACAAACGAGACATGTTTTGTCCAAGCTAGAGCATGCGCTCTCCAAGCTCCCACATTACGGCGATCTGCATTTATCAAATGGGAATGTACTGAATTCTCTCAATTGTCAAATGACAAGAGAGCCCTCTGAGCAACCTCAAGAATGCAGTTTCATTTGTGGGGATACAGTTTAGCTAGCTCAGTGGCCTTGTGGTTAGATAATGTCCACCCTGATACTGGGTGGTCAGGGTTTAATCCCCGGCCAAGGCATACCAAAGACAATGCAAATAGTACCCAGTGCCTCCCTGCTTGGCACTCTGAATTAAGGGTTGGCTTGGGGATACAGTAAGTCACTGCAACATACTAGCGTCATGTCCAGGCCAGGGGGTGTACTTGTACATCAAGCTGCCTCATGCTACAGAAACAGGAAATGGGCTCCTCATGTATCATGTATCCTTGGGAACCATCGGTTCCCAAGGCTACTTACTTACAGTTTAGGTAACACATGAAAAATTACTCAGATGATAATGTAATAACTGTATACTTAACTGTAACGTATAAAACTCACATAAAACTCTGAAATGTTTGTGTATCGAATAGCCGAGTGGAGGCCCATTCCATTCACAGGTGCATATCCCCAGGCTATGCTCCAACTAATCCTTGGCTCAGGACAATTACATCTTCTATAAGCCCTCCAATCACACCATCACTGAGCTCTCTCTCTCTTTCTCACCCCATCTCACTTACACCCACACTTATTTTCCTCTCATTATTTCCTATCCGTTTTTCTTTCTGTGCCATCTCTGTCTTTCCCTACTTAACCGTTTCATCCTCTCCGTGTCCCTCAGTCTTTTATATGTCCCTTTCTCTCCTTGCCAGCTTCCCTCCTCCCCTTCTCCCACATCTATTATTCCCTACTTTATCATTCCTGCTCTTGCTCTCTCTCTCTCTGACATTCTCTCCCTGTCTGTCTCTGTCTAATCTATCCCAGCACTTGACAGGATCTTGGCACGGTAGTGTAGTTTGGTGATGAAGAGGTGGCCCCAGCGTTTGTGGCGGACTGACTGAGTGACTGATTGAGTGCATACTGTAAAGACTCAAAGAGTGAAAGACTGGAGCAAGCAGTAAGCAAAGGAAGTGAGAGATCTGTGTCAGCGATCTTCACTATTTCAGTAATGTGTCTTACTATGCTGTCTCCAGATGGGCC
>NC_139698.1:36188575-36196075 GCF_964188405.1 Protomyctophum parallelum
CACACCCTATATTCAGGGTGTCACACCCGACTCCCAGGTCAACCCACACATCTAATAAAACAGGCATGACAGTCCACATAAACAAAAATAAATAAATAACAGCTTTTCAAAGTATAAGATATACAATGCCTATGAAGGAATATTAAACACTTCAACGGAAGAAATATAACTCCCCAGTGCTTTTTTGTCAATGTTGGTTGTTCAAGTTTTTGAGAACAGACATTTTGCACAGGTCCCTACAGATTTGACAAGCACACAGATGTTTTTAATAGATGTTTATAACATAGTTATTTAGAACTAAATAATGTTTAGTCTCATGTACCTGTACACAAGACTAACAATAAAGAACACGTGCACACAAGTAAGTCCTCAGTGTTAATTTCACTAAAAGTGTACAAATGGAACAAATGTACGCTAACAGGTCCATTTGAACATTGTAAAAGTGAAATGAAGTGTACTTTGATCATAATGTGGTCCATTACACAGCAGGTTTCTGTGATACAAGGAGAGATTCCCATTGGCGACACTCCAGCATATATTTAGCTTTTTTTCCCAGTGAGTATTTCATGGGCAGCAGTGTATGTGTGTGTGTGTGTGTGTGTGTGTGTGTGTGTGTGTGTGTGTGTGTGCGTGTGCGTGTGTGTGTGCGTGTGCGTGTGCTGTGCGCGCATGTGTGCACGTGTGTGTGTTTGCTTGTCTGTGACTCAGTGTTTGTGTGCGTGCGTGCGTCCGTGCCCGTGTGTGTGTGAGGGCAATCAAGCCTGTTATCAATCAGCCAATCATTTCCTTCTGCTTGGCTTTCTCTATCGTCTCCCCTTCTTCCATTCCCCCCCCCCCTCTCTATCTCTCATTTCTTCCATCAACACCTCCATCAACACCTCTCCTCCTCCTTGGTAGGCAAATGCCACCAGATTTCTTTGACTCATTAGGTTCCAAGTCCATGACTTATTACCTGCCTCATTTCCAAGATCAGGCGGGGGAAGAAAAAAAACTCTTAGGAAAACACAGCCATGAGATTTTAACTCCTTTTTAAATTTGTGTAGAATGACATAATTGAGATGAAATCTGTGTACAGTACATCCACTTGAGGCCATATTTCACTGCCGAAAAGAAAAATGGACCTCTTAAAAGGTTTCAGTATGAAATATCCATTCAATAAAGCCAATGTTTTTTTTTCTTCTCTTTTCGCTGACAGGACCTTGCGTCTGTTCTATTTTCCTATACTTTCGATGGTTTACCTTCTTGAAATCTAGGGTGCAGAGTTTGGCCTTCTCCCCAAACTGCCATTTGCACTGTGTGTCTGCGTCGTACAGCTCCCCAGGCAACTTCTCCGGGTAGCGATACTCCTTCACAGATATGGGCTCATCTGATAGACACAACGCCTGTGCAGAACTGGAGGAGAGGAGAGGAGAGGAGAGGAGAGGAGAGGAGAGGAGAGGAGAGGAGAGGAGAGGAGAGGAGAGGAGAGGAGAGGAGAGGAGAGGAGAGGAGAGGAGAGGAGAGGAGAGGAGAGGAGAGGAGAGGAGAGGAGAGGAGAGGAGAGGAGAGGAGAGGAGAGGAGAGGAGAGGAGAGGAGAGGAGAGGAGAGGAGAGGAGAGGAGAAGCAGAGGCAAAGCAGAGGCAAAGCAGAGGGGCAGAGGCCAAAGGACAGAGAGGGTTCCGGGAGAAGATTAGAGAACATGGGGATGATAGCGGAGCAAGCATGAATTCATCATTCGTCTCATCTTTAGTGTTGCTGATAAACGCTCATGCAGGCATAAACCGACATAAATGACAGAAGATTATAAATCTCATTTGGGGACATGATTGATTGTCGGCATGCTTAGCTCACACATACAGAATATCTGTCTGCTTCAGACAGGACTGTCGCGTGTTGCCCTGGTAACATAACAACAGCCCTGAGAATAATAGTTTTAATGCATCAAGCACTTGGTCGTGGCAGACATAATAAACGCTTGCTTGTATCACTCATACTCTAACACGAGTGGGGGGAGGGGGGTTCCCACTGTTAGCTGATATCATCAGTAACTATACAGAGACATGTTTTACAGCTTAAACACTGCAGGGCAGAGGAATATAATGCAAAGTATGTTGAAAAGAGCTGAAAAGGGCAAAAAAAGTTGGCCCACGGTGATAGTGAGTGTTCCTGATTGCTTTAGCAGAGTGTGCACTTGTGTGCTTGTGCGTGTGTATGTGTGTATTTCATTTTGTGCAATCTTCCATTGCTTTATGGGCCCTATGTGCCTACAGAGAACAATACTGTTCTGCTGTCATTTCAGTGGATGTTATATATTGCTGTATTATTCACATCAGTAAGAATGAAAAATACATTACATTACCAGCACACACACAGGCACATAAGGGCATGCTTGAATGCATATACTGTAAAGTGTATACATGGAGAATTCTACAGTAGTCCTAGATTTTAGACATTTGATGTACTGATCAACAAAACAACAAAGCCAGCTCTAAAATCCTTTACAAATCCATAAAGAATCAAGCCTTCATCTTTGCAAATCTGTAAAACGTTTGCTTTATGTGTAATTGTTTTTTCTATTCTTTTTTTTAATATAATGATGTATGTTATTTATTTTATAAATAGTGATGTGAGCTTTTTTTTTTTTTTAGCTATTGTCACATTTTCTTCACAACACCATCATATGACAAAATATACAATAGGGCTATACAATTAGTGGTTACCGGCACTTGGCTGTCAACTGGTACATATACAAGTTTGAGCCAATCAGTGTACAGTTGAATAGGAGAAGGGACATGGGGCTTGACTGGCTGTTGTGTAAATGAGGCAGAGATCATACAAGTACAGCCAATGTAAGTACATGGAGGTACATGGAGGTACATGGAGGTGACCCACTGGCATTCTGGAGAACTGGAAATCTTTTTGAAGGGAATTTGCCGCTATGACCCAAGCTTCTGTCAGCCAGATTGACCAATGCAGTGATGGTCTCAAATTCCACTGAACACTAGACCTTGTCTCGAGGGCAGTTGAGAACCTCTGCTTAACTGCGTGTTGCTGGAAATGAGTTTCTCCTGTTTTCCTGACTTTGACAGCGTGGCACCAAGGGGGTGAACCGTCTAGGAGGTCTGTCTGTGTGTCTGTGTATGAGTCTGCGGATAACCTCACAAACCACTGGACAGATCAGTGCCAGATTTCTTGTGCACACAGCCAGAAATCCCCAAATAATTTCCCACATATTTGTTTTTTGTGTGAATATTTTTCACAGTTTGTGAATTCATAAGCTCAGGCATGCTGTCCTGCCTTCCCTCCATATCTATCTATCTTCTATCTATCTAATAAATGCACCAAGTCTCTGTCTGTCCGTCTGTGTGTAATCCACGTAACTGGAGAACCGTTTGCTCCACCAACTTCAAATTCAACACATGCGTTCCACACCACCACAGGGGGTGCAGTGGCCGGTGTCGAGTCCATCACGGTTGTCCAGAAGCTCCCCAAAAAAAGCCTCTGCCCGGGGTCCATACATGGAGCTGGCCTGTTCTGACATCAGCAAAACTGACATTATCTGTATGACATCATCAACATGAGTCACATGGAACTATGCCGATATTAGACCCTGTCTTGTTTTCATGCACCTGCTAGTGAGTCAAGTTGCACCAGAACAACTACAGTACTCACTCCATCATCTGAAAGACAACGGAAGGTCTGGAATGTCATGTCAATGTGTGCACTACAATGCACCCGAAATTGACCATTGTGGGACCCTGACTGTATAATCTATGCATCCTGACCTTGAGTTACATACCTACTTGAATTCACTCATTGAGATTTAATCCTTTCAATAATAAAATGCGAAAAGTAATGTGACAGCTTGGCAAGTACAAACTATCCCTCAATGCAAATAAATCAAAACAAACTATATTCTGCTGCATAGAGTAAAAACGTATAATAATTCACTGATAACTAATGAATTTGAACTTGTTTTGTTTGTTGCCAATGTTGCTACTGATGATGCACAACAAATGTCAGTGTATTCTGACAATAAAGTATCATCATATAAAAACTTTAAAAAAATCTATTATATAATTGAGGAGAGACTTCCGCACACTCAACTTACTAATAAAAGCATGTTGAGGCCTGAGGAAGGTTGAAAGACCGAAACGTATAAACGCATATTGTGGACATTAAATAAAAAGCTCTCGTGTGCGGGTCTCCCTCCTTCTCCAAAAATCTACATTACAAGCTCACAAAGCTTGCAGATTGGCCATTGTCACTATAGCTACTTGTCAGGCAATGAAAACCTAAGTGGTTAAGCCTTGTTCTAAGGACTGTTGGTGTCTGGCCCCCACGGGAACCACTGAAGCTCTGCTTGTAATAACATTGGCAACAACAATGATGCTATATCTGTCTTTGCCAGTATGCCTGAGTCACAAATCTCTTCCCTGAGCTTTCAGCCAATAAGAAGTTTGTGTGGTTTTCAGAGTCATCCAGCCCTCTTCAAATGGCCTCCGACCATGCAGGATCAAAGCTGACCATCCCTTAGATAAAACTGTCGACTAAACGAAACTGACTGTTCACCTAATTGACGCAGACCCCTCTTGGTCATGACTAACAAAAGAGAGACTGCATTAACCAATTAAACCCTATTGACCGGAGTCCCCCAGGGGTCTATAATAGGCCCTTTCCTCGCTACACCAAATCTGTTCGCCGGAAATAGACAATGCTCACAACACATCAAGTTGAGGCGTGTTGTGAGCTTGTACAGTAGATCGGCAGAATGTTTGGCCCCAGAATAGGGACACTAAGTTTACTATACTATGTTTGGTCTAGAATATGACATGCTTTGGCTGAGCACAGCACTCACTTACATAAAAAGGCAAACATGCAGACAGTAATGGAAAGATACTGTCTCAACATTAACAATAACTCAACACGGTGGAAAAAAGTTCTATAATCACACAGTGGTTTGCAAAGTGGGGTCTGAGGATGTTTGATCAGGAAAACAAATCATCCCTTATCGGTCTGTATAACTAAGTGGAAATGGAACCAAATGGACCCATGAGGGTCCATTAAGAGTCCATTTGGTTCCAATTGCGGACCCTTATGCCTCCATTTATGTGAGTTATGGGGGTCCATGGCCCAATTCATACCAAACTGGTATGAATTGAAATTAAAAAAGTTAGAGAACCGCTGACATGCAATACTCTAACCATGAGGGTGTTTGTCAGTGAATGAGTGTAAGGGAACTACGTTGGCACAGAACTCCCCACCACGTGGCCTCCGGGGTGACAGGAGTTTAATATAAGGCTGACAGGCCTAACGAGGGTGAGGTCATCCTGGCTCTAATAACCCAGCGAGGAAATACACTGTCTGTCCCCACCAGTCACACAGCTCTGGGAGACCTGACACTTCGGTTAACACACTGGTAAATTTAGTGGAAGGCTCCGGTCCGGGGCTATCTGGTTTCACACACACACACGCGCGCGCGTGCGCACACCCACACATACACCCACACCCACACACACACCCACCCACCACACACACACACACACACACACACACACACACACACACACACACACACACACACACACACACACACACACACACACACACCATTGTTGTCTGGCAGAAACCTTGTATCTCCATATTTCAACATTTTCTTTTTTTTCTTTCATAAATGAATGCCCTACTTTGTCGTGCAAGATTGTCATATCAGATCTACAAGCTTGCGCATTGTGAGATTGTAGATCTGGAATTTTGAAAGTGGCTAAGTGTATCTGTGGGTTTTATAAATTATTTAACAAATAAAGTATTATCAAGAGCTAGTGACAATTAAAAGCAACATGCTTTGTTTGGAGCACAGGCTCTAATGTCCCTTTCCTGAAAAGTAACATACAAGGTTTCCACACGAAGGCAACGAGGACGCACACGCACGCACGTACGTACGTACGCACGCACGCACGCACGCACGTACGCGCGCGCACACACACACACACACACACACACACACACACACACACACACACACACACGGACAGATACATACAGACACGTCCATGATCCTTATTTTCTCACTTAAGCGAGTGCAGACATGAATATACGTCCCCAAGAACATACATACTGTATAGGTTATTGTAGACATGCTTGCACACTTGAACTCAAGCTTGTGTAATGCACGCACGAACACGCCCCCGCACGCACGTACACATGCGCACACACACACGCGCACACACACGCACACGCACACACACACACACACACACACACACACACACACACACACACACACACACACACACACATGCACACTAATCATCTCTCTCAGTCAGAGTGATTATTTTTCTCACTCACACACTTACATGCACTTTCACACAAATACATCATACCCTGCAGACACTATCTGTAATACAAGACAGCAGAATAGTACCACTGCATATCAGTCAGCATGGCTGATACATTAGCTATATTTAAGCCTTAATACTGTAACAGTAACACACGCATGCAGCCATGCACTGCACACACACACACACACACACACGCACGCACGCATGAACGCATGGACGCACAATAACTGCAGTTTGTTCCCACATTGGTAAAACAAGTTTTCTATTACTTTTAGTATGTTTTGGAACTGTGTGACGTGTATGTTTAATTGTTGTTCACATGTCTAATATTTAGAACCTCTGGGCTGATGAGCACCAAAGTTATTGTTCACACTGCTATTAGGCCTATTGTTTTTCTCAAGTATTTTTATTTTATTTTTGTGAATATTCAACTTTATTGTTGTAATGTAAAGCCACAGGTGGCCGCATCCCGCTGAAACATTGCCCAAATAATGACGGCAGACGTCATAGACTGGCGGAGCCACAGTATGCACTCCAATGACAGCCGTCAGTTATGAACTTTTTTTCCTAACAATCCTCAGGGCAGGGATAAATTAAGTTTTTCTTGCATGTTCTGTTGGTGATACACACATTCCACATTTTCCCCATTAAAGTGACAGGTTTCTTTTTGAAATGATCACAGTAATTGTATCGTTATTAAGAATGAACACATTACACAAGTTTGACACAACGTATTATTACTGTTATAAATGTTGCTCACTTGAGAAAGCGGCTGAGGTACTGTCGGCTGCAGGCAGACCAGGAGAAGATTCCATTGTGGCCAGCCAGGGTGGGAGACATGATATTACCCTCAGACTTCTTGCAGACATTCCCCTCCCCATCATGGACCATTCCAAAACTGGAAAGTGAAAAAGAGATTTTTTTTTCCCCTTCCTTTTAGACATTTTTATTGAAATATTCAGAGACAATAAACAAACGTATCACAAAAGCTATATGAGCACACAGGCAATTTCGTGCAACAACCATCATACAACAAAGCATTAAATAGGGGTCTTAAGTGGTTAAAGGTACAGTCGTACATTAATAACGCTGGGTTATTAGAGTCGCTCAAGGACAATACACTATATACAGTGTACTATACACTATGCTGTATGTTTCAGCAGATGCTTACTTGTGTCC
>NC_139698.1:36201075-36226075 GCF_964188405.1 Protomyctophum parallelum
CCGATATACAAGCTCACAATGCGTCGCATTGTGAGCTTGTAGATCGGCTATTTTCAAATGGTCCAAATTTATATAGAGCTGAACTGGCCAATTGTTTTGTAATAATAATAATGATAATAATAATAAATAAGTAACTAGCAAGTATTGGAAATACTCAAGTAAAGTACAAATACCTCCAAATTATACTTAACTACAGTACTTAAGTAAATGTAAAGTTACTTTACACAAAGGTGATAACAATTCCACAGGACAAATGAGCCAGTTACCTGTTCCTCATCCAAGAGCACAAGACCCACTATCACTATGTTGATGTTCCCCCCTATTGTTCCGTCTTTGAAGAGTGTGGACACCTGCAAGACACACACACACACACACACACACACACACACACACACACACACACACACACACACACACACACACACACACACACACACAAACATCCAGTCCTACTTAACCACAAGTTTTAAAAAAAACATACTTTAAAAAAAAGATCGATCTACAGGCTCATGTTATGTGTCTATCTCTGCTATTTTCTAAATATGCTAGATATCTTTCTATTTTCTGTCCACCTATAATGATTGCCCAAAATTGGGAAGTCAGGGTTAAAGTTGCTAATCCAGTGCTATCTTTCGTTCATGGAATACTTTTATTTGTGTGTAATTGTCTATCAAAGTATGGCTTCCTGTCGTAAAACAAATATCTGTTTATAGTTCTCAAGTTAACGTCCCCTTTAAAACCTTGCCAACAAAATAAACTTTTTTTGCACATACTGAATGCTCTGATTGCAAGCAAATGTGATTGTGTGCCGGCGTTAACAATTGACTCCTTTCACAGTGAAACACTAGGCACTGCAGAGTTTCCCACCAACAACAACACAGGTGGAACACATTTCGACTGGAACTACTCTAGTAGAGATGAGCGTAGATCTCTTCTTCAGGGTTCAGGAATTTGAATGGGGTGACAGGGTCACAGCAGGCTGGGATGCTTTAAGAGATCTCTAGTCGTCGAAGATATGATAACACTGGGATGACTGATGACGGATGTTCCCAATTCAGCTTATTCTGCTCATATCTTTACATCAATCAGAGCGGCGGATTTGCGCTTTGAAACTGGCCTGCTGATCTCTCTTGCTCTCCCCTCTTTCTCTCTCGGGTCCAGTATATCTCAGGTGCCACTCACAGCATAAAGTATATATTTTTTCTTTTTCTTTCATCTTTTCCTTATGTTTCCTGGCTTCCACTGACTCATACAGTAGATAGACACGGGGCTGAAGTTTGTTATTGGGATAAAGCAAAGATCCTGAAGCCAGAGAGGCCGCGCAAGTCACTTTCTTGTAGTGAGGTCTAGTTGTGTAAACAATTGCCTAATATGCTCTAGTGGTACCATTTGAGATTTGCTTCCCCTTCAGCAATCAACAGTGAATCAGTGTTTTCCTTACCACCACAAAAGAAAGTAATATGTATCTGTTGTTTCAGTGAAAGGTTTTAGTGGTTCATATGGCCAAAGAGCCGAGTTAAGACGTTTTCCCATGCCAGGAACATTTTAAATTAAAAAAATACCCATTGAGTACCCATTTTCGACTGTCTCTTGCTAATCCTATGCTGCCCCAGTAAATCAGTATAGCCATATACACTGTAGCAGTAGTATGCTGTGTAGCAGACCAGAATATGGAGTTATCTGAACTCCAATCTCTCTTAGGGATCAGGGAGAGGGAGATCAGAAGGCGATGTAAGTCTGTGAAACTCCATACTGTATTTAGATGACTCTGAAAGACGGGTTGTGTCTGCTCCGACCCGGCCAGCTGCTCTATACTAGAGGGAACTGTGTTTTGAAAATAGATGGATTATCTGCGGATTTGTCAGTCAGTCATTAAGTAGTCAAATGAGCGCGACGAGATCTGTTTGGAGATCACCTGACAGGGTGAAAGATCTGTTTGGAGATCACCTGACAGGCTGAAAGGGAGACAGAGAGAGTGTTGTGGTGATGACCTCATCAATATATGGGTTTTGATCTCCTTTCATGTTTCCTTTCAGATAAGATAAGAGTGGAAGATATGGAAAACTCTCCCATTTGCACGGTATTTAAAAGCACATTGTGCACACTAAAGGTCATGCGCAAAGAAATATCTCCGGCACAATTTTATGCATGCAATCCATGCATGCACCTCTTGTAAACTGTAACATCGAGTGAAAACATGTGAAACAAAAAATAATTTTGACGAACAATTAGACATGGATACAGTATATGCTCATGCTCTGTTTTGGGTATACCACCTGGCCCTTTCTCTCTCCCTCAACTGGAGTTCACAGGTCAATTATGTTCCTCTCACCATGTTGAGCACAGTGAGAACGTATGTGGTGATGTTCTCGTGGCCGTGGTTGTCCATCATCTTCCTGTCCACCACCACCAGGGTCTCCACATTGAGCTTCTGGCTGGCATGGTGCTTCGTCAACACGGCCCTTTTGTTCCTGGGGATGAACTTGTACTCATCAGGAAGGATGAAGACCTCCTCCAGAGGAGGCTTGGGCATGTCTGGTAAGAGAGATGAATGGGTGAATTATAGGGGCACACAGTGACAAAAACATGATATCCTACTAAGCCTAGTCCTTAGGGTTAATTACACATAAAGTGCACACGTGTTAAATTAAGATTTTACTCATGTGCATTAAAAAGGAAAGTGTATGTACGTAACAGTTTGGACCAGAAGTTTAATTCCAAAACTAGGAATTTATTCTGAGGCATATTAAATCAGGCTCAGCTGAATTTCTTTGCAACAGAGGTCTCTAGTACAGACCAGTTTAAGGGGGAAGAAAATCTCAGTTCAATCTGCTACAAATCTACAATGCAAACCTAACGTGGTGAGTCAACATGTGACTCAAACAGGAACAAAGACTTATATCTTCACATCAACTGGCCAGCTCTGCCCTGTTTTTAACTCCGCTTTTGAAGTTGAGCCACCTCTGGGAAAAGAAGTAACTTCTCACATCCAAATTCACTTAGACCCAAGGACGTGAGGTCAGTGGTACACACCAATGAAAGCATGGTAAGGTCAAAAACCATTACTCTTGAGACAATCACCAACTCTTAAGATCTCCTCGCACGTTTTGCAGGTTATCATAAACTTTCACCCCTGAGTAGCCAGAGCACGATAAAACTAGAAAGGGTAGAAAGTTTGCTTACACAGCCTGGAAAGCAGGTGAGTGACCAAAGTGCCGTTTCGGATAAACCACGGCACAGGTGTTCAGTGATGTCATCCTATGAGAATGTAAACATTGGTGTGTTTTCACAGGGGACAGGCAGCTGGCGCTCTGTGGTGTGACGGTGATGGTGCTGCTCTCCAGTTCCTACTAGCGCCTCTCTTTGAAATGACCCCAACCTCCACGACATCAACTGATCATGAGATTACTTTTGGGAGAGCAAACACGTATAACCGTGTTAAAGGAAAATCCCTCTGCAAGCCTCCACAAGTTAAGTCATTCATGAAGTCAAGCGAAAATATGTCAAGAGAATTTGAGATCATTACATTTGTCATACACTGTATGTCTTCCTTCAACTGCTTTCCTATTATGCTCTAGGTGAAGCCGCTAAGGAAGTTATTGCAAAAATGTCAGTCTAATTTCGTCCTTGAGAGAACACACTCATTTGTTGGATAAAGTAAATATCAAATCTCCCATCCAACCATGTAGCAGTACAAAATGAAGCTATTTCGCTCACTACCAGGCAGCACATCTCTGTGTTCAGTTAGGCCTACATCTTGTGTTCCAAATTTGGTGATGATGAGTTAATCGGAGTGTTGAAAAGTAGTACATGATGACATCACACTGACATCACACTATTCCACTTTCTCCTTGGTGCCCCTATTTTGCGCATGTGTTTATATGCTGGGATTGAAGTGGTTAAGCGACAATTGCATGAAATAGCCCATCTAGAAGCTCACACACACATACCGGTTTAACCCATTTACAGATTGTAAATGGGCTATATTCAATGTGTGACGCCATCGTAAAAATGAATTATTAGAGATTGCCCTTACATACATTTCCTCCGTCTTCCACAGAAGTGTTGTTTCTGCTTCTCTCCGTGTCTGTAGTCATCGCCATGGCGTTGTTGTTGGCGCTGCATTTGGTCACTGCTGTTATGGTGCTGATGATGAATGCCATGTTGCTGTGGGCGGTCTTCTGCAACAGTGCTGTCGGTGGGGTCTGTCTGTGAATACGTGGACCTCTTGTTGAGAGCGTGTGTGCTCGAGTCGGTTTGTGTGTACGTGGCGAGCTCATGATGATCATTATGCTGTTTGGGACCGGTGGAGTCTCTCTGTGTGAACGTAGGTCTCCTATAATGCGGTCTATATTGCTGGTGACTTGTCTGAGTCAGTGACTCTGAGTTGCCCCTGTAGAGTATGTGTGGTTGATGAGTGGAGGCACCAGTAAAGTTCTCCCTCTGGGCCAGCTCGGAGGAGATGGGTCTGAGAAAGTAGTCCGCATCCTGTGTCCGGATCAAACCTGACTAGAGACAAAACAGAGAGTTTTAGCAGTGGTTCTTCAATCAAACTGGGTAGATGTGTCTCTTTAGCACTGTCAGGCTCAATAAAACAGTTGATTGGCAGGGAAAGAAACCAAAACTTATTTTAAGTTGTGTTGTTTCAAGTTTTGAGTTGCCTTTTCTTTAGTTGTATTGTTTTATGTTGTTGTCAAGGCCTTGATTAAATTAAAAAACCCAACATTTATTTCATTTATTTTATGACATTTGTAAGGGGTTTTCACTGACATTGAGCCCATCTACAATCCTACTTGGTAACAAACACCTCTGACAGCATGTAGACATAATTCTGTCCTTTTCAGCATAGTAGGGAGGTGAATGACACTGTCCCACCATTCATTTATCTTTCCAGTCTGCCTCTGTCAACAATTAGTCAACATTCACCTCTTAGGTCACTGCAAACTGACCCACTCCTTACATTCAACCTGATCAAAAGACCCAATTACTGGCTGCGTTTCTGCATGTTCAACATCTGTTTTAACTGTCCAGGGTCAAATGTTATCTCTGCCAAATCTAAATAAGACTTGGCTAGCTAGACACAGGTTGGGTTCTGTCAAACAAAGCCAGTGGTTTGATATGGGATTGAATGGGCTGGATGTCAGTGGTTTCACAAAGGAAAAAAAGAAAGAAATCCAATTATGTTTTAATCTAAAGAGAATGAATGGATAAAATCTAACATGAATGGTCGCACACAAATTTAATACATCACAATGTATTACTTTAGAAAATTAGTAAGCAAACAAAGCTACTTTGTCATTTTAATTCGGCTTAAATTACAAACAAAAACATGCTCCCTGTCCTTCCATGTGCTCTGTCTCTCTGTCTCTGCTTCAAGTCCTCTCAATCTGTTCCCCTTGTACAGTATGGTTACAGCATTTCTGAATTTCCCTTGTATTCCCTTTTCAACGTTTTCTTTGAACCCCTCCCTCCTCCCCCTCGTCTCTCCATACACGTGCCACATCTGTGTTGACAGTCAATTGGCCCCATTGAGTTAGTACTGTAAATGTTCTTGGCAGTAATGATGGTATAAAAAAAGAGAAAGAAACCTGTTTAATTGACTGCTGTCTCTATGGCGATCTATGAGTTGAGCGTGAGTTCTTTTGTCACCGCAGCTGTCACAGTGAAAGACGTCTCCCACCAGAGTGGCAGATCGTAGCTGGACCAAGGTGTGTGACGTGTGTGTGCATGCGTGCGTGCGTGTGTGCGTGCGTGCGTGCGTGCATGCATGCATGCATGCGTGCGTGCCTGCGTGCGTGCCTGCGTGCGTGTGAGTGCGTGTGAGTGCATGCGTGCGTGCCTACATGACACCGTGGGTGTGTCTAGTTCCAATCAGTCAGTCCTGCCAAAACAGGGCTGTATCAGTGATGTGTTTGATGTTGTTATAATGAGCCACACTGCTGATTTTCCACATTTCATCACCACCAACTAACACCGCTGCCCCCGCCAACCCATCAACCACAGATCAGGAAGCCAGTGGAACAGCTAGGGCCCCTGGAATAGGTTGCGACTGTGTTAAAGCACTGAAGTTGAGAATGATGAACTTGTGCGAGCGTTTGCCAATAAAGGGCTGTAACCTGCGACCACAACGACTGTAGAGCTTACAGCTTTAATCCCCTAGTGTGATGAGTAAATCCAAGTGGAATTAAGAGAATTGTAGAGATCACACAAGTCATGTCAAGGCAAATGGTGGTGGTTTAGTCTTAATCTAAAGTAATAAAGTTACCTACGCTAAGGTCTGTGCGACTTATCGGTATATAAAAGGCCAAGCTTTCAATCAGAATACCGAAAGCTTGATTCATCAGTGTAAACATTAAAAAAAATCTGTAAAATATGAAATATTGTAACATTGGCAGTGTATATTCAGCTGTCAAATATCATTAGTAGAGGAAACTATATTAAGCAGGTCAGGTGCCCAGATCCTGGGCACTTTAACATCACTAAACCATCTTAACCATGCCTAAACCTAACTTTACTAACACCTAAACTTAATTAGAATTTTACAAAAAACATGCCTAAACGTGATATTTGTTTTGGTAAGTGTTAAATAGCTCTATATTCTGATAGCAATCATTGCTATAGAGCAGGGGTTCTCAACCCGTGGGTCGCCAAATTATTTTTGGGGGTCGCCAAATTATTTTCAATAACTGAATGGCTGGAAATGGAAATTAAGAGTTTACATTAGGGTTGACCAAAATAATATCATGTACACTACCCTTAAGCATCAGTGCCTAACTTGAACCAGCTGCAAGCTATAATAGTTTTATGGTTGAATAATAAGGGTCATGCAGTGTGTGGGCCACTACAGGGTGGAAGCCCAAAGGTGCCCCACGGACAAACTTTGCACTCTTTCAATGAAAAGAGAGCCCGTTGTTTGTTTACAGGTATCTCTGTGTCAGATAGTGGTCATTAAACACCCTACAGAAACTGGTGTTTGACAGACAAACCACAAACATACAGAAACATATTTGCTGATATAATCAAAGGAGGAAATACGCATCTAGACTCACTAATTATAGAGACAATTATGATGTTTTGAACACCCTGTAAAACAAAGTAGATGCCTCAGTGTTTGGAACAAGTCGTCCAGCCCCTAACTACCAAACAGTGCATGTGTATTGTTGGGTCAGAAAAACTATTAGACCTCTCTCTCTCTCTCTCTCTCTCTCTCTCTCTCTGTTCAGATCTCCAGAAAACAACTCCAGCTGTGTCTTTCCTCACCATCTGACTTAAGTGCTCAACCCAACACAAGGAGACAGCATTGATTATGGACCATTGACCCCCTTGTAACAGACCAATGGTTTTGGACAATGAGAGAGAGACTGCGAGAGAGTGAGAGACTGCGAGAGAGTGAGTGAGTGAGAGAGAGAGAGAGAGAGAGGGGGGATAAGGGGTGAACTCAAACTACATTTCCAACTCCTATGTAATCTCTATGTTATTTTCCTCTATAGCGGTCAAGAAGTGATCCGTGTGTAACGCCAGTCTGGATTATTGGTTGAGATCACTTGTGAGAAGCCGTTCAGGATGCTGTCATCCGTGTGGCACTTCAGCCCCAGTGCGCTGCCTGCTGTAATCACAGACCAATGGCACAGTTTGTTCCAAGTCACAACGAGACCCCTGACCCGTTCTCGCATTGCTGTCAAACCTCAACATGCTCCACACTTATTCCACCTTCAGAGTAGCTAGCCTGTGCTTTAAGAGGAGACGCTATGCTTTAAATATGACACAGGGAAAACAGCGGGCCTGTCAGATTTTCAATCTCCACCCAGATTTCACGAATTTGGGAACAGTTGGGGATTTTCCTTTAATTTTTTTCCCAATGAGTTAAGGGGTTATTTTTGGTTTGGTTTATTTGAATGGTTGTAAAATGAAGACGAAAGAGAGACAGAAAAACGGGGAACTCCTAATGGAAAGTGACAAACAGCATTCACACCCCTTGCCATGGCAAAGAGACAACTAGCAATGACTTTACAGCGAACCCATCTCCTCCATGTAGCTGGTGATTGTAACAGACACTTTCATGTTCTAATACGTATTAAATGGGGGTCTGGGTGGTGGCATGCTAAAATTGGCACTCAATCTTATTCTAAATATACAGGGTAGCCTAAACTTATACAGCATCTACTGCATAGATAGGTATTGAACTACATAGCTTAGGCATTCTGCCACACCCTCAGTAACAGATATTTCCATCCACAGGCTCTGCTTTCACTGTTGTATATATCTGAAAAGGTGCTGTGATGATATATGAAATGCCATACAGTTGTATATGTTGTAAAGCTGTCATTTGTGCTGCAACAAACAGTAGTAGACACTTAGACAAGATGATAAGGTTTCATTCAGTAACTGACACACCCCGTCGTCCCTACATAGAAATATAAATATTATTTATATTTTATTGTATTTACAGTATTCGCTAAAGCCAGGACTGAGTTTGTACTAGCATCAGAACAACACCTGCTGACATGCCATAATACAATCATTAGCATTGGCTCAACTTTCCACTTATGTAACCATTAATTTGCACTTATAGTATCTAGGAAGTCCGATTTCAACTGTCTTGAAGAGAAAGGCTGAAAGGCTGTCTATGCTTCTGAAACACACTGTATTTAGGGTTATCCAGACGGCACAGGGAATACGGTGTCCTGTCCACCACGTGCAAATTGGGCTTCAATTCCTCCCTGGTTGCTCCAGCTCGGTTGGGCACAAAACAAAAACAATCTAGAAGAAATTGCTCCTCTGAGCACAGGTCTCCACCAGGCTAGGCCTGGTGGCGCTATAATAGGCCAATGTGAAAAGGGTGCCATGGCTTCTTACGCCTTTGATGACAATTTAACGTTCAAATTCATGATCTCAGGCATTTTGTTCCAAAAATCAGTTTTGTAAATATCTACCTGTTGGTGGCGCTATAACAGGCCAATGTGAAAAGGGTGTGATTTATTCTTCAACCCAGTAGGAAAGTGTGTCAAAAATGTCACGTAAATTGCACGCTGCGTTCATGATGTGAGGCTTTTTGTTCAAAACGGGCCAATCCTGCAAACTTTGGAAGCCAATGTTAGCCAATGTTAGCCAATTAGGATAGAATATGAAATATCGGACAGATCCGTCTTGATCACATGACTATGGAGATAATGTGTACCAATTTGTGGGATTTTTGGACAGAATCTGGAGGAGTAATATATATATATATTTTTTTTTACAAAAGTCGGCCTCCTGGTGGCGCTATATAAGGCAGATGTGGAAAATGCAGGTCAAAGGTTTTTTCTTTGGCCTCAAGGGAGTGTGCATGCAAAGTTTCAAACTGATGGGTGCAGTTATAAGTAAACATGTGAAAATCCGCCTCATGGTGGCCCAGACGGTTCTGGGGCGGTTCGTCATTGGCATCCAGGGAGTGTGTGTGCAGAGTTTGGTATCGCCCAGGGCAATGGTGCCGGAGATTAGCTGTACACGGACGGACGGACAGGGGCACACACACACGGACGGAGTGCAAAACATACTCTCTCCCCATGCCTTCGGCCTGGTGGAGACAACATAGGCAATTGGGAGTGGGAAAAGAAGGGGCAAATAGCAAGAGAAGGAAAACCAAAGACACAGGAGGGTCGATCAACAGCAATGTCTGGATCAAAAGGTTAAACCTTGAAGCCAATTATCTAGTTACCCAGATTAAGTCTGGGTAATTAAGAGTTGTGTTGATGCTACTCATACACTGAGTTGTAGCAGGTTCCATATATCCATGATTATGCTATTTTTTATTTTAGCTGTATTGGATATTGGAAATGGTAAGTATGAATGTATTTATTATTGATTTTATTTATGAAGAAGAAGAAGAAGAAGAAGAAGAAAAAGAAGAAGAAGAAGAAGAAGAAGAAGAAGAAGAAGAAAGAAGACGAAGAAGAAGAATTACAAGAGTACCTAATAATTTGATACGTCCACCTGAAGTCATGCTAAAACAACAAACGTGTATCCAGTAGCTGCCAGTGTAAACTATCATTCTCCTCCTCCAAACTGCGAAGCAACGTATCCCAGAACTGATTGTCATTAGTAAGAGCAGCCTTGTGAAAGAAAGCTGTACACAATGTCTTTCAGCTTAGATGTCACTGTACTGGCAACCTTTATAAACCACCTGCACCTACTTTACCGATGTCTTTCAGCTTAGACGTCACTGTACTGGCAACCTTTATAAACCACCTGCACCTACTTTACCGATGTCTTTCAGCTTAGACGTCACTGTACTGGCAACCTTTATAAACCACCTGCACCTACTTTACCGATGTCTTTCAGCTTAGATGTCACTGTACTGGCAACCTTTATAAACCACCTGCGCCTACTTTCAGTCCAACAAACAGACAGCAACCGCCAAATGCAATGATGTAAATGAGATCCAACCTCTTATTGCCTTACACAAAGTGGCATTCGTCCTCAACGTGCCCCTCCTCACTTTTTCCAACACAACTTAACAGTTGGTAACCGTCCCCAAATGCATTTAACCATTTTGTGCACTCTTATTCTGTGAACCTTCTACAGTCTTATACTTGTCTACTTGCTACGTTGCTACCCATAAAATCTACTACTTCCCCTCCAAGTGTGTGTGTGTGTGTGTGTGTGTGTGTGTGTGTGTGTGCGTGTGTGCGTGTGTGCGTGTGTGCGTGTGTGTGTGTGTGTGTGTGTGTGTGTGTGTGTGTGTGCGGGCGTGTGTGCGTGCGTGCGTGTGTGTTTGGATTTGTGTGAGTCTCTAAGTTAAGAGATTAGCTCATACTAGTGCCTCTTCCTAAATAGACAAAGTCATCAGATTACACGCTGCGCTCCAAGGTGCAAATGGCAGTCATAAAACCCTGAAACGCTACCTGGGAGGGTGCAAACAGCTGGACTCTGTGGAGTCAGGCACATCCAGACATGCAGCGACAGGAAAAACATCAGGGATGGACAGACGGGAAAAAAGAAAGAGAGCTAAACGGAAACGAGGGGGGAAACGTTCAGCATTAAAAGATGCACCTGACTGACTGAATGCAGTATGTGAGTTCTCTCTCTCTCTCCCTCTCCCTCTTCCTTTCAAGGGATATGTTAAGGAGTCTTCAGGAAACTCATAATAAACTGAGAGTGTGATTCAGATTTATCGCTAATCTCGTTGGCCTAAGTACGCTTTTCAATTCAGACTAGTTAATCATTCAATGTATACCATCACAAAGGTAATAAACAAAGAACAAAAAAACAATATTCACTGACTATTTATTAACCTCCATAGTAAACAGAGAAAACAGAACACTGGAACTTCCCGCAGAACTACGGTAGGTGGCATCATACAATTAGGGGCCCCCCATTTGCACAAAGGCTGCAAGTGCAGTCCATTCTGTCTCATGATGTAGGGTGTGAATACAAAAACATATTAAAATTCAAACGTTCTCTCAATCTCTGAATGTCTCTCAAGTATAAGTCTGGCTTGTGACTTGTCCTCTGGCACCTGACAACAAGGGGAGGAAATATTTTCCAAACAATTCTTCTTGGGGCAGAGCAGAATTGGAGCGCTAATTCCCTTCTTGGTTCAGTGAATACAGTACAATGTGGGAGGCCCTGCTCTTTCTGTATGGAGTTCAAGGCAGGGAACTAAACGGTGACATGGGTTATTGGCAGACATAGAAGAGCACAAGACCACAGCTCACCACAGGACGCCAATTCTTAATCAGTTTGCGTCTCTAATTCAAGCCATATCTTCAGTCATCTGCTGGCTAGCTGTCCAGAATACATTACTCAATCTGGAGATCTAGCTATTTGAAGCATGCCATTTTCCAAGCAGGCCTATAATTTAATACTTTAATACTTAATAACATAATAATCATTGTTTACTTTGTTTAATTGGAGAAATCAGGAGTTGTCATTTCTGATGATAAAAGCATAATGTATAGTAAGAATCATGGTTTAACTTTGACTGAGCTTAAGCTGCAAACATCCAAGAAGACCACACTGACTGTTTATCAAAGCCTAATGACATCAATAGAGTATGTCTCATATACCCGTGGAAATCCCAGGAAAGAGGTGGGACAAGTGTGGCACATTCTGGTATTACTTACTACTACTAGGCCTGGGGCAAAACAAAACACACAGCCGTCTTTTTACAAGAGGAAAAAACATGACCTCCAAGTGATTTGTAGGGGGCGGACGTTTAGCATTTTCCTTTGGCTGCAAATAAATATAGGCCTATGATCAGAGAATGATCAGCAACTTACTCATACAGCTAAAACATACATCGCAAAGTAGATGCAACCATGATCTGCACAGGACAGCGACTCAAACCAGAGTGTGAAGACATAAACAGAAAAGCTTCTTGTTCACAGAAAGAGGCCTTGATCAAACAGGTCAGATTCATCACTCTCGCTGTCTTGCATGTTGTGTCCATTCATTGTGACAACTGGCACAGAGCATTAACCATTACAATGACTATGAGCTAATCTGCACCGCCACCAAGTGCCTTTATACAAGACTGAATTATAACCCGACAAGCTCCAGTCACACCTAGCTGTTGCTGCAGCACCATCATAGAATATGGCTACACAGTATGTATCTACAAATGTACTAGTACGTGCTTACATTGTCTAAATCAACAATTTATATTGTGTGGGGGCGATAAGGGCTAACACTACATGTTAGACACTCAATTACATCCATATTTCTTCCCTCAATAACCTAAAAAGACCACAACCAAAAATCGCCCTACTACAACTATAACTTATTTCTTAAAAAGAAAACAATCAACATAGCAGTGCTGTACAAACCTGCATGGAACTGTGCTCACCCCTCAACCCTCTTCCCCTGGCTCGCACCCTCATAAAACACAGGCTAAAGCGAATAAAGCTATAGCATAAATTCGATGCAACAGAAGGACCTGCTTTACGACCTCTTCTTCTACACGTGGGTCACTGTGTCTGCAGAGTTTCCGAGCGTCTGGCAGATGAACAGTGGAGTCATGCGTGCATGGTGTGATTCTTTTATTCAGTCAACCGCTTACTTGTAAGTAAGAGGTCTTTATGGCCAAGCTCCCTACTGTCATCAAAGTGGGGCTAACCACGACTCAAGCCTGCCAGAGGAGTGGGGTTGAAAAGGGACTTTATATACATAGGCTTTACAACATGGCACTCCTTCTTACAAGGCGGTTTCAGCCATTGAAAATGTCAAAGAGAACAATGACCCTCAATGTCCCTCTCTCCTCATCTCTCTCGCTTTCTGTCTCTTTCTGTGTGTGTGTGTGTGTGTGTGTGTGTGTGTGTGTGTGTGTGTGTGTGTGTGTGTGTGTGTGTGTGTGTGTGTGTGTGTGTGTGTGTGTGTGTGTGTGTGTGTGTGTATCTATCTCTCTCTCTCATTCTCTCTTTGTTGCTCTCTTCTCTGTAGTAGAACAATGACACAATAACATACAGAGAAATTGATGTGCTATTATACACATTTTAAGACCTTTTCTGGTGTTGCTGAAAATGTTCATAGTTTAAGTTGGAAATAAAGAGCAATGAGTCACTGAGTGGTATATTATCCTGATCGTATAAATGAATGAATGAATGAATGAATGAATGAATGAATGAATTAATGAATCAATCAATCAATCAATCAATCAATCAATCAATCAATCAACAATAAACAAACAAATGAATGAAGCTGCAGTCTTTTTAGCTTCATTTTGTGATTGCATTTTTGACATTAAGAATGTGTTTTCAATAGATTAAAGATGGTCGCACCCTAATATATTGTCTTTTTTGCACAATGAGCTTGTGTTCAACTATAACCTAGCTTCTGTAAGAGAGGTCCATGTGATATGTGTAATGTGAACATCTGTGTGCAGCAAGGCTACTTTTGGTGAAAAGGAGGGAAAGGTTCAACCTGGCTGGCATCACGTTACAAATGGAGGCCAGGTGCTCTGGAGAATCAATAGCAACTATTGATCTGACCTCCTCCAGTCAATATTTGCCTGGCCCCTGCCAAACAGGAAGTTGGCTACAGACCAAAGTCTTCTGTGAACTGTCAGGTGGTCTAGTCGTGGACTAAAGACCTTCAATCTGGAAGGTTTGGACAAACCTATACAATCCTATACATTTGCTTATACGGAAACACCTACATATACACGCGCTCGCACACACACACACACACACACACACACACACACACACACACACACACACACACACACACACACACTGTAGTTATCAGACGGGATAGAAAATCGCAAATATATTGATTTCATTTCAGCTTGATAGTATGATAGAAAAAGACAGAATTTATGTATTACGTAAAAAATTATATTATGTACATCGTATTGCACACAGCATGCTATTTGCTAAATTTCAAATGTTACTTGATGAAACTCAGCTTTTTAGCTTTACAGAAGTCCAACAGCCCTTTCTCTGGTGGCCTAATTTATAAAGGTCACTGACACACGAAAAGAAAAGTCAAATCCCAATTGATGTACAGTACAGAGCTCTGTCCCTATTGAAACGACCATATCGTGAGAACCTCATAAAAGTCTCAAAGACCTCTGGACCTTTTGCCTGATTCTTGTTCTGCTCTGAGCTGTAGACACATACTGTACAGACACATTAATGTGCACCAACACACACGCACGCACGCACACACACACACACACACACACACACACACACACACACACACACACACACACACACACACACACACACACAAGCAGCATCCCTAGAGATGTGACATTCTCTGCGTCCAGACGTACCAGTTGGACATTCTCAGACAGTAGTGGTCCTTCACAGTGGAAATATAAACAAATGAACAGACATGGGTCAAATCTATGACAATTAACAACAATAACAAAGAAACTATATTATTGAATTTAACCATACTGGTGACCTGAAGGACAAAAAGGCCACACACAATGGGAAAGTCATCACTAATCAGTTGTGTTTCTATCAAGCCTGTCATGAATTAAGAATCAAATTCCATATATTTTGAAAACACAGCAATAGTGCCTCATCAAAGCTGTTATTGTGACTTACTTGATGAGAGGGGGAGAGGTGGTGGAGTTAGTTGCTGACAGTTTGAGTGTACAATGGAGTTAAGAGGTTTTGTCCAAAGTGTTTTTTACTACTCTCCATTGGTTCAATATTTTCAAAACAACACACAGACGTAAAGGGTGTTCAATACCACTGATTTATGCAAAAAAGAAAAACTCCCAAAAATAAAGTCCCGACAGCAACGATATTCATTCAAATGCTTCTCCTCTGGTGGTGTTATAATAGCAGGCTATTTTACCACAGGGGTTCTCAACCTTTTTGGCTGAGGATCCCCGGAAATGCTTTGGCCATGTCTCGCAGGTCGCAGGTCAACAATACAAATTACGTTAGTTTTGTGGATTCCTTTACTTTTAATGCGTGGCCCCCTGTGCTCCCCACAAAATGAACGGAACTACTTAATATGTGACAACATTTTACTGAGGCGCTGCCATTGGGAGTTGAGAAAACAGGCTTGAATTTCCAATTTCCAGCCATTCAGTTGCAATTTCTTTTGGGGGGGACCCCCAAAATAATTTGGCGGTCGCGACCCACAGGTTGAGAACCCCTGTTTTACCACCTAAACCCTACACTTAGTTGACCGGAGTCCCCCAAGCCCCCCCCCCCCACACACACCACAAGAGCTCACAAAGCGTTGTGTTGAGCTTGTAGATCAGCTATTTTTGCTGAATGTTCGCCAATTTATGAAGGATGTTCATCTAACAAGTCCAGAGCAGGGACGCTAGGGTTCAAGTGTTAATAAAATGTCCAGGACTAGATGAGTCTGTTTCTGATGAGGATCCACATGCAGGAATGCTAATATTTATGGGTCCCAGTGCAAGTCTAAACTACCCTACATTTGGATATGAGGCTGAAAATGCTGTAGAACGCCCTGCTCTTTTTCAGTAGGTCTAATTACTGACTCTCCTTGTCTCTCTCTGCTTTACTTCAAAAGCGTCAGCAACAGAACAAAGAGGAAGACAGGAGATTAATCAATTCCATTGTTCTGTTCTCACTACTATTGTTTACTGATGTAAATGACACTCCCACACATTACATACAGAAACACATGGCCATCCCCATGCAAACTGAGAAGTGTGCACACACACGCACACACACACACACACACACACACACACACACACACACACACACACACACACACACACACACACACACACACACACACACACACACACACACACACACACATCCTCACAGTCCACCCACAACACTGCGAGCACATTCAGACTCACCATCCCTGTGCATGTGGAGAGCGCCACCGAGGAGTTGACCCTTGACCTCAGTGACCCCTGGTAAAAGCAGAGGTCATCCTGGTGGTAGGCCCTGAGGCTCTTGGTGCCGTTCTTTCCCAGCACTTGGATGGTGAAGCCAGGTGCAATCAGGCTTCCTGACGCCTCCCTCAGCTCCATGTGGAAGTCCTGCCCCATGCCCCTCAGTTGGAAGTGCACCGTTTCGCCCACGCTCTTGTCCGCTGATGGGTTTTCACCGACATGCAGAGATCTGCGCCGCCTTCTGCGCTGGTGATGGACGATCTCGTGAGAGATATACCGGCCGTGCTGGTCAACCTCATACGGAGCCACAACCTCATACACTGGACAGTGAGAGTGGAGGAAACAAATGCAATGAAAACAGGAGAAACAGTGAGAGAAAGAGACAGACAGGCGGACGGACGGACGGACGGACGGACGGACGGACGGACGGACGGACGGACAGACAGACAGACAGACAGACAGACAGACAGACAGACAGACAGACAGACAGACAGACAGACAGACAGACAGACAGACAGACAGACAGACACACACACACACACACACACACACACACACACCGTATATCTATCTATCTATCTATCTATCTATCTATCTATCTATCTATCTATCTATCTATCTATCTATCTATCTATCTATCTATCTATCTATCTATCTATCTATCTATCTACCTATCTATCTATCTATCTATCCATCTATCCATCTATCTATCTATCTATCTATCTATCTATCTATACATTTCCTGGAGGCAGAGAGAAAGGAAAGACAAGAGCTTCCCTGCACAATGGCCCATCAAAACAAAATTACAACCTTTTCCTTTCCCTTGTAAATTCTCCTTGACCACCATCATATAGTTTTTGCAGCCAAGGTCAAGAAAGAGTTACAAGAAAAGGAAGGGCTTGAGACCATTCCAACACAGGCACTTCAGCACAAAGTGTATCACGTTTGACCTGGTGTTTTACTAGAGTTTTTTACTACAGTTCAGGCATTATAAGTGCAGGTCATAAAGGGAGCGGGTAGCAGGTCACTGGGCTGGCCACTTAAATGTCTGATAGTGATGGTAATGGTGGTGAAACTAGTGGTCTTTCCTCCAAAGGTCATCTTAGAGTACCTGATTTCTTCAGTTACACCGGAATTGCTTTTCCAGGGACGAGCTGACACTGGACAAAAACTGGACAGGTTGCGAACGCCTTTTGACTTCGAGTTTTATTTTATTTTATTTACCTTGCTCCACTGCTACTTAAAGCATAAGCTGCTGTAAATAAAGCCCCTAACCCTGCAATGTAGACACTGAAGCAGTTCATTCTTCTTCAGAATGTGAGTATGAACACAGTACGTTGAAACATAATACATAAAGTTGCTTTAGGAGCTACCAGAGCCTTAATTGTATTGCGAGTTACGCCAATGCGAAAACAGAAAACAGTCATGTGGTTCATGTAACTCGAAATAGTGACAAACAAACGCCCATAGACTGCATTCAAAAGACGTCCGGTTCAGGGCTTTGTCACTATTTGTGTCTTTTCTAATTCCCCAAATCCCCCTAAGATAGCAATGTGCCAACAACTTGTCTGTCCACACCTCATTAAGCCCAACACACCTATGAGCACACAGATGGGCCCAAGTGCATTTGGTGCCACGGCACCAAATTGAAACTGTGTTGGTCGTTGGTTGTAAACTTGCAATGGCACTTGCACTGTGCTTTGCATCATTTTGCAGCCGGTGTAATATTGTTTTGAGGCCTGTGAACTAATGCTATCTAGATTTCCTGGATTATATTAACACTCATAATATCTGAAATGAATATCTTGCAGAGTTGGATACAATTTGAGTTCTGAATGATTAAATATACTTTGTGTATTGATTAAAAAAAAAACATTTCAAGGGTGGGAAAGACAGAGCCCGGTAACACACACTAGGTGCTTTTAATACGCAAACAACTGGAATACTATAGACTTTGGTCCAGCATCGGGCATCAATCTGTTCAGTCTTGCCTGGGAAAATGATATGTGGGCTACTTTATCACCTGAGAGCACACTGAAATAACAGCAACCTTGGACTTACAGTACAGTCAACAAGAGCCAGTCTCAGTTACTGTACACTGTGACCTGCTTTAGTCAACCCAAATAATGGGTATATTTAGCATGGAGACAGACATGTTGAAGTGGGGGAAGCATGCAGGGTGACAGACAGTGTGTCATCACTGGCAGCGTAAATGGCTGAGATTGGATCTTGGGATTTCTGCACATCATGATGGTGTCTTGAATCCTATTTTAGTAAACACATTATTGTTGCTGTTACCATTTACACTTACTCTTCCCTGTGCACACACATACACAAACACATGCTGGCACATGATAGCGTGTGCACGCAGGCAGGAACTCACACACATGCACACACACACACACTCGCACACACGCACACGCACACACGCACACGCACACACACACACACACACACACACACACACACACACGCACACGCACACGCACACGCACACGCACACGCACACACACACACACACACACACACACACACACACACACACACACACACACACACACACACACACACACACTTAGACAACACTATTTGGGCATCCTTAACTAACAAACCAGCTGCAGTGACCCATGTATGACAGTGTATAAACAAACAGCCTGTGGGAACTGATATGCACACACACGCGCGTGCGTGCGCGCGCACGCATGCACGTACACACGCACACACACACACACACACACACACACACACACACACACACACACAGTCACTGATGGACTGACAGATGAGCCTGCAGGTTGTTTGGTTGTTGGTTTAGTGGCTCCTGAGTGCCATTAGCACCAAGGAGGGGTGCAGACTTCTAGTGGTCGGTTTGTTCAGTGTTCAGTTGTCGGTAGGACCGGCTATACGTTATTGCTATAATAGTTGTATTATGTATAATGTGTTAATAGTCTATATACTTAGTGAATTGAGCAGCACACTTCTACCCCCCACCTCTACTCTCCAAATCAACCCCCATTGTACAATCATTGACAGGGTAGCCTATACTACCCGTCTTTAACATGCAAGTCATTTATGCCTTTTAGTAGAGCGTGGTAACACTTACATTGTATATCTGCTACCACCAGCACAAGAGACTGTCATTTGCAGCTTGTCTTTTTTAGCACGCACATTGTATTCTTGATATTGTGAAATTATCTGACTTTTTTAAACTATTTTGTTACTACCGATCGCTGTAGCTTGTGCAGAAAATACATTCACCTACTATTTTACACCTGTAAACTTGTGATGTGACAATAAACTTGAAGTTGAAATTGAAGTGCAGCTGGTAAAGGTATTTGATCTACCCAAGATGTTTAATTTTGTGGGTCAAATAGGCTGACGATTGGAAGGAGATTAGAGTAGCAAATGTTTTTAATAGTTTTCTTTGTGCTCGTCAGGCTCAGCCAGCTGTCTTTAGTGGGTGGCATTGGCAATAAACCCACGCTATATTAACGCCTCGCCTCCATATGATGGACAGTTGTCCATGTAGGCTCGCTACCATGCCTTGGCTGCACAGTTGCACACAGAGACAGCATTGTGTGCGTGTGTGTGCGTGTGTGAGGTGGCAAGTCTCCCTCTAGCGTCGAAGAGGGGTGAGTCCGGGTGACCCTCAGCGCAGGTGAAACAGTATTAGCCTACAAGATGCACTGTCACCGAGGTAATTGAAATGACATTTACTTCGGTCTCAAATCTGAGAAAAGCAATAGGCCTACCCCCACAGCTGCATGCAGAATCCCACGGCATCACCAGATCAGAGTCTGGCCACCGTAAAGCTGTATACATTGTTCAGACTAATCCCTAATATTGATCAAAGATGCACGGTACAGCCTACCTGTGTTTGGAGGCAAATTGAGTGACTGCAGCAGTGCTGGTTCGCCTTGGGGAGTTTCAACACCTTCAACACCAATATTCAGAACAAAACTCTACAAGGAGGGACAAATATAATGAGATTTTGATACTTTACACAACAATATAATAATGCTGAGTTAGCACCTTTTACATCACAGATTCACAATGAAAGGTTGCAAAACATTATTGCGTGGTGGGTGCACGTGCAGTGCAGCCACTAACTTTAAACGGGAAACTTACTTTGCTCAGAATGGAAAAGCAAAAGAGATGGAAAATTAAAAATGGTCTTGTCCAGTTTCTCCACCGTGCACAAATCCACGTGAAAGCCATGACTTCCAGTCCAATCAATTCACCGGCGATAGCTTTAACTAACTCAGACAGAGACTTCTTAATTGTAGACTTGTAGTCCAATTCCCAAATCACCGACCGATTGAACTTGAACGCAAATTCACTGACCAGCAGTAACTATAGTTTAGCCTACTTCTGAACAGTCAGATATGAGACAAGCATCAGGTGCTGCTGCTGCCTCTCTCTCTCTCTCTCTCTCTCTCTCTCTCTCTCTCTCTCTCTCTCTCTCAGCAGCAGTGTGATTTTCATCAGTGAAAGCCAAAAGTCAATTCAAAGCTAGACTAGAGCACGGAGCGTCTTCTGTTCCACCAACCCAGCCATTATCAGTCAGAGTCAGACTCCTGTCGGTCTCCTTCCTGGCTGCCCCCCGCTGCAGCAGAGCCGGTAACTCATTGATTCCATGTGGACTCCTTACGCTACAATTCGTCTTCGTTATGATAAGTCCAATAACCCCGGCATACTCTGACTGGTCCTGTTCGGTTCTTCTTCTGTTCCCCAGAGTGGCTGCTTGTTAGGGACTGGTTGGTTGGCTGGTGCGTGAAGCGCGCGCGACTGTTGCACGAGAGCCATGCAGGGGAGGGGGAGTTGACAAGGAGCGCATGCTGCCCACAACCAATCACATTTCACACCTGTACTGAATACTGGAGGGTCGTGTTGTTGACGACGTGTCTCTCTCTCTCTCTCTCTCTCTCTCTCTCTCTCTCTCTCTCTCTCTCTCTCTCCACCCCCCCCCCCGTGTGTGTGTGTGTGTGTGTGTGGGGGTGTGTGTGTGTGTGTGTGTGTGTGTGTGTGTGTGTGTGTGTGTGTGTGTGTGTGTGTGTGTGCGTGCGTGTGCGTGTGCGCGCGTGCGTGTGAGAGAGGATGAGGAGTCAATGCAAATTGGGTAAATTGAGACAAATGGACTTGAATATTGTAAACTTTATAGGCTATATAGGAAACAACACTGTGAAATGTCCAATTTGAAATATTAAAGGATCCGACAGTTTGCACAACGTAAACGTAAATTATCACTACAATATTATAATTGTTGTGACCGTAGGTCGCAGATTACTAGGAAATCTGCAAAACCTGTCAGTCCGTCACATCACCATATATGGCCGTCAGTCTGTCATGCCTCGTGACACGTCATGCTACCATATATGGCTGTCAGTCGATCACGCCTTGTGACACGCTCCATGGCCGTCTCCATTTATGAAGATCACGACACTGACCTCATCAAACCCTGGATAGCCATACATGGAGAAGACTGGATCTATAGATCTGCATATATGGAGCCGGCCAGCAACTCTACATCTGCCTCAAACCTCAAACCCTTATAGATCTCCATATGTTGATCCCTCCACCTGTCCTTCCTCTTCGATGTCTCCCTTTGAGGCGTAGGAGGTACCCGGCGTAGAGTAGTTCTGGAGCAGCGGATTGTTTGTTCCTGCTTTTTCCATAATGGGACTGATCGAGGGTAGCTACTGGGACGTAAGTCGGGACTTGATCACCCCGGCTGGGTCACCCGAGTGAGGGGTATGATGTTGTGAGACCCGAAACCCTGAGGACCTTAGGATACATCACTGAGCGAGGATACGTCCCAGGTGCATCCATGCAATGTTTTTTTGTTTTTGACTGATACCTGTCCATTCAAACTCTAGACGGGCCCGCCCCAAAATTATTAGTGTAGCCACGCCCGGCAGCCGGTGAAAACTAGAATTCTCAACAGGCCTGAAAATTAAGGCCAGGCCCTACCTTGGCCCTCATCAAACCCTGTACACTCAAGACACACCCTTAGATCTCCATAATATATGGAATATATGGAACTGACCTGTTCTGACATTCCATATGTTGATCTGACACACTCCATGCCAAAGCGCCAGCGCTCGCCCAGCAGTCTGGTTGTATAGACTGAAATGTAATGTAATATGAATTTGAACAGGCCTTTTTATACAAAGTGATTCAAATGTGTTGCAAGCCTGCTTAATCGACTCTTTTACAGTAAAAGAGTCGATTAAGCATCATTGTACGGTATTCGTATGGCAGCCAAACATGGTAGAGTAAAAGTTTTACTCTACCATGTCTGGCTGCCATACAATGATAGGCAACATTCCAGCATTTCCAAACTTCACACTATCATTCATGGAACGGTTATGACAGGGGATCGGGAGCACTCGTTTTATAACCATGCAGCATTTCATCCTCCACAAAAGCAAACCAGATGAATTTTCTGCTGTGCAGCAGGAGCCAGGGATGCATGACAGTTTGTAGTATGAGATTCTGGCACCATCCCAGGGCAAAATATGTGGGTCAGAGAGTTAGAGTCAGAAGACATGTACAGTAATATGCGTAGCTACCACTCTGTGGTGCTGCACAGCTCAATGGAAAGTATAGCATTAACATGATATACACCATGCCAGTGTAGGGGGGGGGGGGGGGGGGGGGGGGTTCCTACCTGCTGACTCCTTCCAAGAAAACGAAAGCATGCATGGTACTGTTGCATTGAAAACACATCCCCCACATGGTTTAATATACCGTACCATTTGGTGGGTTATCATATATCACGTTCCGACAGATGTGTGACTTGACTTGTGAACAATTCATTAATTTTGAACTAAAATCACAAACAGGAGGGACATAAATCAGATAATATCTGAGCCAGAACAATGAATCACAGATCTTTGCCCTCAATACAACTCTCTGGAGAGGGAAAAAATGATGGGCTTAGTGAACATACTCTATGTTGGAGAACAGTGGAAGAAATATGCTTCAGGTCTAGTCATATACAAAACATACTTCCAGATTTCTAGTGCTGCTTGCCAATCCTGGATTTAATCACGGATGAAATGCTATTATAAAGGCAACTCATACCATGTGTTTTAAGACACAGGAAATCTTTACTGTGTCAGCTGCTGAAGTTATATTGCCCCCTCCACAAATAGTAAGTACACAGATGCACCCTGTACTGTCTTATTACTCCCCCCCCTCTCTCTTTCTCTCTCCTTCTCTCTCTCTCTCTCTCTCTCTCTCTCTCTCATTGATGTGAATAATGTATTGATTGATGTGCTTAAATTTTACTATGATGCATCCCGACGGACACTGCAAATGATGGCAACCCCAACCTCAATGTCTTTCGACAATAAATAAACGTTTGTTTGAATGGTAGCGTCGTAGAATGCATTTTGACCCATGTTTCAGCCGAAGTTTGGGGGAACTATAGATCAGATGATCTCCTTCTGTTGTTATGCCCATGGGCATCACTCACTCTAGAGAAGTAGTTTGACTGGTACAGTGGTATCTGAGCACTGATCCTCTGAGTAACTTAAAGACCACACCCATTGAGAGATGTTCCACTCTGTCTTCTACTTTTAGCCAACCGGGGCACAGACGTTGGTCCGACGTGCAACAGGCCGACACATGTGTGAGTCCGACACATGCGTGGCTGGTTAAGACTCACCCGTGGCTCCCGACATGCGTTGCCGGTTAAAACTCACCGTGGCTTCCCTGTGAGGTTAGGGTTAGGTTAGGGTTTGGGGTATGGTGTCGGACTAATGCCTGTCGGACTCTTAGTACGTCAGAACACACACATGCACCCGAGCCAACCCAGAATAGCAGAGCGAGCTGGGAGAATGTGAGTCCTCTAGTTAGTTTTGAGAGGTCTGTAGTTTTACTTTCAGTGGTATTGAGATGTTAGTGAACCACGAGGTGCAAGCATGGTCAAAATGACATTGAACTAGAAAAAGTGACCCTCGGGGCACAGGTCTCCACTGTCCACCAGGATAGGAGCGATTTTGGAAAAATGTCAAGTGGCATTTCTTCCTTAGCCTAGTGGGGAAATGTATGCACAGTTTCACCACAATCGGACAGACGCAGTGTTAATGTTTTGCAGCATTTTGTACAAAAAAAGTTTGGAAGCCAATGTTAGCCAATCAGGAATGGAATATGATAAAACAAACAGGTCACATGACTATAGAGATCATGATGTGTACCGATTTGCGTGAGATTTGGATAAAATAAGTAGTAATAAAAATGTGTTTTACATAAGTCGGCCTCCTGGTGGCGCTATAAAGAGCAGATGTGAAAAAAGCAGGTCAAATGTTTTTCCTCCCTCTAGGGAGTGTGCATATTTACACAGATAGGTGCAGTTATAGGTAAAAACATGAATGGGCCAATTATAGTGCCACCATGAGGCTGATGTGAAAATCTTCAAGTGGCATTTCTTCCTCGGCCTACTGGGAATGTATGCAAATTTTCCCTCAAATTGCACTCTGCGTTCATGATTTGAGGCATTTTGTTCAAAACGGACCATCCTGCAAACTTTGGAAGGCAATCTTAACCATATGGGGAAGCGGACAGGTACGTGTTGATCACATGTCTATAGAGAGTGTGGTTACCAAATTTTGTGATGTATGGATAAAATGTGTACGATTAATATAAATAAATGTGTTTTGCACAAAT
>NC_139698.1:36231075-36291075 GCF_964188405.1 Protomyctophum parallelum
CCAACTAACCACCAGTAAGACGCCTGAGGGCGAGACGCGACCTCGCCGTAAAGGGCACGTGTACGCATCCGCCTGCATGGTTGACAGCAGACTGCTGGGCGAGTGCTGGCGCTTTGGAATGGGGGGTCAGATGATCAACACATCCGCCTGGGTGACAGCAGACTGCTGGGCGAACGCTTGCGCTTTGGCATGGGGGGTCAGATCAACAAATGGAACGAATTCTGTACTGGCCATATATGGAGCGTGTCTTGAGTGTTGTACAGGGTTTGAGGTCAGATCAACATATGGAATGTAAGAACAGGTCAGCTCCATATATGGAGATCTAAGGGTGACAGTGGGGGGGCAGTTTATTGAGTATACAGAGTTTGATGAGGGCCCATGCAGGTTAGCCTGGTGGAATCACTCCCCCTGCTGGACAACATTTGCATTCTGCCAGAAGGGTGAGTCTGGAATCTCTCGGGATGTACTCCAGACCAATTCTGTCCGGAGCGATATGTGGCTGTATGGGGCCGCTAGAGGCAGGATCAACACGAGACTCATGACATATTGAAGCTGTGCCACAGCGCAATGTAAACACAACCTAACAAGACTACAACTCGAAATTATTATGAAGATATCAGATTTTCGTCCCACTGCTTCTGGGTTCATCGTTTCTGCTTGAGAGAGCCCAGATGCAGGCAGGAGGAGGGAACTTAATTGTGAACTCAATAATACTGCCACAATCTGGCAGAGTCAGGTTACATGCAGGTAGGGCCGGGCCTTCATTTTCGGGCCTGTTGAGAACTCTAGTTTTCGTCGGCTGCCGGGCGCAGCAGCACTACTAACTTTGGGGCAGGCCCGTCTAGAGTTTAAATGGACAGGTACGTAACGTATCAGTCAAAAGGGAGACATCAAAGAGGAATGATGGATGGAGAAGGATCAACATATGGAATGTCACAACCTGTCAGCTCCATAGAGATCTAAGGGTTTGAGGTTTGAGGTCAGATGTAGAGTTGCTGGCCAATATGGATGACATCAGGGATTTCCATATATGGGCTTAATATTGATATATTGATGACATCTGATCTCCATCCCTGATGATGTTACGTAATGTCATGGGGGTGATCAACAATTTAACATAATTCTTCCCCAGGACTCTCTGTCCATTGTCTTGTACAGTATGTGTGCATTATTTATTTCCTTTAATGTCTCTTATTTTTATGTCCTTTTGTTGTTTATTTGTTTGATTTGTTATACATTTTTGTTCAGTATTCTATACCACTCATAACGTATCTGTAGTAGCCTATAGTTCATTGTCAATGTCAGTGATAGTCATAAATAAAAATAATAATAATGGATTGCATTTTCATAGAGCTTTTCTATGCATGTGCTTACTCAAAGGCTAAGCGCTCACAATGGTCCATTCATTCCTACATTGGGAGGTGAAATGTTATATCCATTCATGATTCATGCTTTTTATTTTATTTATTTCTGTTTTGTCTAAAACCAGAACAGACAGAAGATGTCAGAATATGTATCCCAATTTCTAAAATCACAGTTAAGGTGGTTGCACACCGGCCGCGTTTTTCAGAAAACCAATGGAGAAACGCCGCTTAAAAATCCGAATTTGCGCTCGGTGTGTGGAGACCTTTAGTCTGAGGAGTCTGATATTGTATTTTGATGATTAAACTGGCGGGGGTGGTGGCGGCCAAGATGGATATAGTGAGCACGACTCATCGGTGACATGTTGCGTAAATAATGCTTTCAGTGTCCCAGAGCCTAACGGACACCAATTTTGTTCTTTCTTTCTTTTCTTTTTTTTTTGGGGGGGGGGTCCATAGTCCAGTTGTTTGCAAAATTTGCAAAATTAAGTTGCCCCCCAAAACTTCAATTTCCAATAATTCCTATAAAAGACATGTGTTGTTGGTCATGCTAAACCAGATTACAGTCATGTTTTCCAGAACCTAACACCTCTCCCTCTGTTCTGAGAACCCAGGAAGAATTGCACTAATTATTGGTAGTCAGCTGAATGTGGTCACTGGGGCAGAAAGAGCATCTCTGAAGGGGCAAAATCTGAAAACAAAGTGGCCAGTCTTATGACACTCTGCAGGGGTGAGAGTCTGCTAAAGTTCATCACCTCCATATTGTGTAAGCAACTGTGATAGAATAGCTGCCTTAATTTTGGACTGGACAAAACAGTTAACTTTTTTATCTGTGGCTGCAGGTGAAAATGAGCATTGATGGGTATAATTCACAGTGGACTTTCACACCATGCTACACACAGTGATAAATGGTTATAAATAAATAATTAACTCCACATTAACTCAAGCATTCACATTCACATAAATTATTACATTGACATGTGACAGTTAGAGTAAAACATTTGAATAAACTCATTAGAGTTCCACTTCACCAAAAAAGGAAAATCTTCATTTGCTGCATAGCCACGCCAAGCTCAACTTCTGCACTGTACACTGAATCCCTTTCACACTGCCCAGTCCACAGGAACGTGTTAATCTCTGAACACACTCTCAACATTTGCATGTCTGCAAACTGTTGGTCGGGAGACAAAACTGTGGGAGCCAAAGCCTGGCCAAGAGTGTCTGACGGACACAACCCCCCAGTGTCTACAGTGTGGCATGGAACTGGAACCTCTACCAGAGGAAGAAAAAACTCCTTCCACTCGGACACCGGTCATGGCTGGACGTTATTATTATTATTAATCATAATAATAACGTTTGATTACGTTGCACCCCTCACAGTGATTTTGTACCTGTTGTTTTCTTGTTGTGGATTATTTTTTGTATAGAAATGTTTACTAAATGGCAAGCACTGGGCAATGACAGACAGTCGTAGATTTAATTTGTTCAGCCTACCTCACTTGGCCACCTTTTGGCTGTAGGAAAATCACTGATGGAGAGCAGATGCAGCAGGGTGTGTGTAGGCAGTTGGGGACTTCCGTGCTTATTTCCAGTGTGTGCTGGCAGATCAGTCTTTCAGTCATCGCTCTGGGTCAACCAAAGTATGGACAGGGTAGATAAAGGACTGAGTGTGCCCAGTGTCAAATGAAGTTGGGCAGTAAAGAGAGTAGAAGAGGACCAACTCAATATATGAGACTGACAAACGCAAACCGAGAAAGAGAAGCTAAAGACTAATACATCTCTGCCTACAATTCATTTTTGTGATAAAAATGTGACACCTTTTTTGGCTGAAACAGGATAAGGAAAGGAACACATATAAATTTGTATTCCAATCTATAGCCTATATTTCTGCTAACCAAGAACCTGTCTTTGAACATTTAGTTCTACCATGGAACTTCTTCGATGTCAACCTGTCACTGAATGGTAGAATGTTAACGGAATAGCTGATGCACCACTAATTCCACTCCTCACTGGTGGCTAGTGACAATCCCCCTGGGGCTAAAATATGGAAAGTACGCAGACCACCCAGGCATACTCACAGACATGCACACGCACGCACTTACAGTAGGTTGTGCAAATGTAGACTGCCGTATGGTGCTTAAACTTGTACTTTTCCACAGAGAGCTGTGAAGACACTGGTGATGAAGAGAATGGTTATCATGTACACTGGCAGAATGCACGCACGCACGCACGCACGCACGAGCCATGGCTCCCATGGATGCTCCTATTTTTCAATTTCTTTTGAAGTTTATGTCCTGCTCAGAGAAGCTTTAAAAGTTCCCCATGAAGAATCTTCTTTGCTCTCTTCGTCCATTTTCCCTTAAGGTGCAGACGAGCCGAATAGTATTATACTAATAGCCATTTAATCTCAGATTTACAGACAACAATAAATCAGTGTCACTGACCATGAAAGAACTTGTAAAAGATGTAGCAGGTGCTGTAAGGTCATAAAGAGGAATTATGAGCTCAAGATCAAGAGAGACGGCTAGGATAAAGTATGTGATCTACTGTTTGAAGATTCTTGAGGATATCAATTATGTATAATTTTTTTGAAAGGTGTAATAATAATAATAATAATAACTTGAATTTATATGGCGCCTTTCAAGAAACCCAAAGACGCTTTACAAACCAGAAAACAAAACAAACAAACTAATCTACAAGGTGTGCCTTGTAGATTCTTTTTATTGTAACTTTCAGGTCCAAAAATACTAAAATACTACTTTTATGCAGTCTTTATAAACATTACATGCATTAACAAACGAATCAAACAAATGAACCAAACAAAGTGACACTCAATTCCTTTGCATGGAGTGGTTCTCAAAGTGGCGTGCAGTCAGAGACCCCCAGGAGTCTGAATGATTGATAGTTAGGAACCAAATGGACTCTTACAGGTCTTGGCCATATGCATAGTTGCAGAGATGGGCAAAATAAGATTGAAAATGTAATTTGATACAAAATACAAATACTGGGTCAAAAAATTTATCTAAATACAAAATACAAAATACATCTTCCATCCCAGCGAAATACAAATTACAAAATACAGAAAAAGTATTTCAAATACGTATTGCAAATACATGTATTTCAAATACTACCCATCTCTGATGGGCAAAATACATTGAAAATGTATTTTGATACAAAATACAAATACTGGGTCAAAAAATGTATCTAAATACAAAATACATCTCATTTCTTCCATCCCAGCGAAATACAAATTACAAAATACAAAAAAGTATTTCAAATACCTATTTCAAATACCTATTTCAAATACATGTATTTCAAATACTGCCCATCTCTGCATAGTTGCATACCAAAGTGGGGATCCTTGAAATTGAAAAGTAGTTTGAGAAGTTGTTTGTTTGTTTCCGGTCTGTTTCTACTGTACTATCCAAAATAAAGGCAGATAAGCCCCAAAATATATCACCACAAAGAGAAAATATAGTAGTGTGTATGACACCACCACCATCCATTATCTGATTGTGATTGCTATCTGATGTACTATTCATCTTGTTCAAGTTGACCTTTAAGTTCTTGAAAATATGCAAGTCATGACAGCCTGTGCCCTAGTTACTGTACATGTGTCAACTGTCGGTCAGTAAAGCCTTACAGATTCACTCTTTACTTCTGCATTTTCTGCAACTTGACCAATGATGTGCAGAATTTGCCGTGATGATGTGTAAGGTGGGACTTTATACACAGAGATCAGAGATAACATTATTTGTTAAATATATATGCCTATATTTTCTGTGTGACGAATAATCTCATGGAATAAACTCATTATCATTTTTCGACTGTGTTTTCTCCTCTCATTGGCTTCGACGAACATCATATTTTATAGCAGAAAGTTGTGTTTAACCCATTACATTTTAGAGCTATCAATGTGCTTAGAAAACAACTCCCTTGGTGGCAGTTGATGAAATTACATTATCAACAACAACCCCCAAACATAGGCTCTCTACCGACTGTCTCTGCTCAAACGTGCAAATTGCAAGACGTACAATCAAAATATAAAAATCAATTGTAGTAAGGTATCACATTTCATTTCATCGTTTTACTCACTGCTGTACTCACTGGACTCCCAGGAGAGGGATTTTAACAATGCAGGATGACTGGCAAGAGGCCATTGACACAGTAAAAAAAGTTTACACCTGTAACAGACTAAGAGAAACACAATATAGAATTCTTCACAGATTACACATCACACCTGTGTTACTAAACAAAATGGACCGTTCAATATCTCCTTTATGTTCTAAATGTCAAACAGATCTGGGTACCTACTATCACTACTTTTGGGAATGTAAGTGTATATCCAGGTTCTGGGGTCAAGTGGCATGTGAGTTAAAGCTGCTATAAGCAATAATAATATGTCAAAATTTGAATGACCTTTTTATTTTTTTGGTATTCAGACAGCCAAAAAATGTAGTCTTTGTGACACATCTAGGGGCCGCAATCTGCATTCAAAGATGTTCCTAGAAGCTTTGTCATTGGTTGAAAAAAACCCAGTCGCAATGATTAATTAATCAGGAAGCAAACAGGCAAATCGACCAATGACAAAGCTTCTAGGAAAATCTTTGAATGCAGATTGCAGCCCCTAGATGTGTCACAGAGACAATTTTTTGGGGGGGAGCGTTCTACCCATTGCTGGCTGTCTGAATACCAAAACATAAAGAAATAAAAAGGTCATTAACATTTTGACATATTATTGCTTATAGTAGCTTTAAGTGACATTTTTAAGGTGAAAATAAAGAAGGATCCGGGAGCTTTCTTATTGGGACTCCCGTCAAAAGAAATTAATTTGACTCCCTTACAACTATTTGATAAACTTCTACTTTCAGCCCGGAAATGCATTTTGATAAACTGAATTAAGGATAAACAAAATAATGTGGTATAGAGAGAACTTCGGTGTGCTCACCCATGAGAGACTATGTGCAGTGCATATAGGCAACGAAGCTTCCTTTCAGTTGGTGTGGGCCCCATTATTGATTGGATAGACCTAGGATAGGAAAAAAAACTGGGACATACATGTGAATGGGCTTGAGGCATGTGCAATACTGTGGCTGTCTTTGTTTGCTTTTCTTTCTTTTAATTTTTGAGTGGTGCAACCACTCCAAGGAACAGCAATGTCCGTGTTCACCTATGTGTTCACCTATGTGACTACCTATGTGGCCATGAGCACCAGTGGTATGAATATGAGTACCAGTAGGGGCACTGTTGTGCCAGAAACAGAGAGGTAGTGCTGCACTGTTGCCTGCTAATGAGAGATAGAGAGAGAGAGAGAGAGAGAGAGAGAGAGAGAGAGAGTGAAAGAGAGAGAGAGAGAGAGAGAGAGAGAGAGAGAGAGAGAGAGAGAGAGAAAAGTCCATAGTCCCATACTTCCATTTCCCAACAGAATGGGGTGAGTGGGAATAGAGCACAGAAGTTAATGCTGGCATGCCTCGCCTTTGTTGGTATGAATCCATTCTATGAACAGCCAAAGGTTGCTGTTTTCCATTCTGTTTTGGTTCCTTTGGGCCCAGATAAACCCTAGTTCATCCTCTGCTGTGAATTTGACCAAATAATTCGCAGCAACCATGTTTGACAGCTGAGGTTCATCCATTTGACATGGTGAGTTCCCTGCTGGTAGATTGACTAGCATTCTTTCACTTGTTGCTTGTAAATACAACTCATGAAATAAACAAAAGGGAAAGAAAGAATACAGCTGAACATGACTCCATTTTTAATTCCAATTGTATCCATAAATTCTCGCCAACTGGGTAAAGCTATAGTTTTTGTTTCTGCCGTTATTGTTAGCTCCTTCTCTGCTATTCTGATATCATAGCCAGGATGGATGCGGTTGCATCAGCTATCCTAGTATAACCAGTGAATATTGAGACTAGGTCGCAGTTTACTATGAAAACCTGCATCTTGCGTCCATCACACCTCGTCCGTCATGCCTCGTGAGTGACACGCTCCATATATGGCAAATACAGAATTCATTACATATGTTGATCTGACCTCATCAAACCCTGTACACTCATGACATGCTCCATATATGGCCAGTACAGAATTCATTCCATATGTTGATCTGACCTCATCAAACCCTTAGATCTCCATATATGGAGCTGACCTGTTCTGACATTCCGTATTCAGATCTGATCTCATCAAACCCTGTACACCCAAGATACAGCTCCATATATGGCGCGTGTCACGGAGAAGACTGGATCATCACCTAGATCACATATATGGAGCCACTGTATAGGGCGAGGTCACTTCACGCCCTCAGGGTGTCTTATTGGTTATTACAAAACAAGCAAACTTCAAATGGGACATTCTGCACAATGAGTAGTTTTACTTTTGGTACTTGAAGTACATTTTGATGCAAATGCTTTTGTACTTTTACTCAAGTAAATTTTGAATTCAGAACTTTTACTTGTAACTGAGTATTGCTACAATGCAGTACTGATACATTTACTTAAGTCAGAAACGTGAGTACTTTTTTTTTTTTTTTCTATAACCTGTGGTGGAAGGATTGTTGCGTTTTAAACATGAGTAGGGCTTGGAGTCCGACCTTGGCAGAGAGATCGCTTGTGGTACTTGCCACTTAAAGATATAGTGAAATGAAAAATATGTTTTTCACACTTTAAGAGCATATCCGTGGTCATCATATCGGCATACGTAACAATAGATGCCAAAACAATGAGAAATCTTCCATTTGTGGGTATTTTTTATATCAAAAGTCTATATAAAATTCAAATTTTAATTGCTTCTTTTGAACAAAAACGTGATGCATGATGACGTGCTGAAGCCTGCATGAATCAAAATTAATCTTGATTTCCATCCCTCCAAACACAGCTGATTTTGATTACAGAACTGTTTTTAATCTCATTCAAGATGACATCCAGACAGTGTATTCCTCATTTTAAACGTAATCAGCATGCTACAATATGTATATCTGAAAACATTATAGGTTAGAAATAAGCCACGTAGTAGCAAACATCTGAGCTGGCTGCCTGGCTGTCTGTGTCTAATTGTAAACAAACACAACTCTGCGTGGACGTAGCATAGACACTAACTTCCCATAGCCTGAAGGGATGGGACGCGGACGCTTCGGTTTCAGACTGAAACTTCAAAAGAAAATGACCGAAAAAGCCATCGCACTCCCACTTTAAGTTGTCGTTATCAACCCTTGGGAAGATACAGCACTAGATTGGTTGACTCAAGCTGGTCACAACAAGCGTATCACTCCATGTGTCCTTTTACACCTTAACCAAATCAAATAAAAGGCTGGATAACAATGTTTATGCATGACGCTCAATAGGCAAATGACAACAGGAGTAGGAGGATAGCTAAGCATTAAGCAAACATACTGACTTCAGACTGACATCACAACAGCACATTTGGTTGCAACAGCAACCTTCTCTGGGTCACTTATCCTAACACGCACTCACGCGCACACACACACACACACACACACACACACACACACACACACACACACACACACACACACACACACACACACACACACACACACACACACACACACACACACTTGACAATAACAACACTCTTCAGCCAGTCACCTAGGTCAGCACCTCTGTCAGTATTTGTACCCATCAGTGATAGAATAGGTGACCGTCCATAGCGGGAGCTAAGCTTTATTTTGGCTGAGAGGTTGAAAGGTCTTGAAATGCGAGTTGACAGAGGCTGTCATGATTGTCTGAGTGGGAACGCACATAACAGTGGAGGCAACCGATGGATGAAGTTCAGTGTTGTTGAACTGAACATGAAAACGTTGACTCTACAGAAAGTTCCAATGGATTGCAAAGAGCACAGGTCAAAATATTTAGAGGACCATATTAACCAATGTATTACAATACAGTTGATGTTTGGAGGAGTGTTTCCAGGCAGCCCGCATCAATCAATATCAAAAGACTGATCACATATAAGCTTCTTTTTTAAATGGCCCAAATTTTAAATTTCAAACTTGCTTTAATTGGTTCAATATTTCAATAATAACCAAAGCATACACATACAATATTTGTAGATGTATTTCTGCTGTCACTATTATGTCTTTAAAACGGGCCTCCTTTGGAATGTGGTGTGGCCTCTGACCCCTTAGTGCACAGAGTTTACAAATGTGTGTCTCCACAAGTAAAAAACACATTCCTACTTTGGGTCTGGGTCAAAGAAAAAAGATGACATTGACAAGCGAGGAAGATCTGACATTCACAGACATATACTGTATAGGGATGAACAGAATAGCACTCTTATTGTGTTGATACAACTGAGGCCTTTTAGTACTACTGACACTGATTTGTCTGTAGACCTACTTCCCTAGGTTTGCCACCTATCGATTATTTTCCTTTTTTTTGTCACAGCCTCTTCAACAGTCCTTCCTCCACACAGGAGCATTGCTGTTGTGCAATTAAATTAGAAATATATATTTTTCGAACTAGTGTTTGTATCATGATGAGTACATCCCCATATTACGTGGTGGCTCAGCTTGTAATTAATTCGGAATGAGGTTGATTTTTCACCGCAAATAAATGCATGAATAAGGCATCAACTATATATGAATACGTTGATGAGAAATATTCACAGACGTATTTTCGGATTGTTTATTTGTTACACTCACAGTATGTAAAACTATTGTGAATTTTCTTAGGCTATGTATAACAGATGTATGCATAATGTTTGTAATACAAGTGTTTGTTAACCATTAAACCCTATTGAAAAAAACTTCTGAAACAGCATCATGGTGAGTGCATCATGGTGAGTGCATTGTGAGCTTATAGATTGACTTGTCTAGAAGGACAAGCCCAAAATAGAGATGCCAGTGTGAAAGTAATTAATTAACTATATGATAAAAAAGGAGACCCACACACCACACCACACCAATCAACCTACACCAACAAGTCAGTCACATAGCTGGCCAGTCAACCAAGCAGCCAGTCAGTCACTTAACTGGTCACTCAAAACCAGTCAACCGGTTAGTCACTTGGCTCTTTCATAGGCCTGCCAACCTTTGTCTGAAAGGGCCAGCATTCTTGTGTGGGCTGTCCGGATTCCGGAAGTCATTGTCACCTGGCCTGGCTTAATAGCTGAGACGCCTAGAACACTATTATTCGAAAATGGCAGATCATTAGTCTTCTGGCATGAAGAGCATTTGACTGGGGATCCCACACGAAGGAAGTCTGCAGATTCAGCAATGAGAAAAATGAGACCTTTAACACTGTAGGAAAATGAGGAGAGGGAGGGTGGAGGAAAAGAATCCGGGCTGGGCTTTGGTTGTGTGATAAATCAGAGTGATGATGAGATCCTGTAGTGTATGTGTTGTACAGTAGTATTTAATAAAACATATTTCTGATTGTAAAGCGTGTCTCTGAAATTCTTTACCCAGTGAAATTAGCCCACCAACGAGTGTATATCTGTGCTCCTCGTGTCTTAGATATGAATGAGGATTTTCCATGTTTGAAACCCATGAATTATTGCTTCACAAAGGTCACAATTACAATGATTCCATTCAGAATTTTGTCTGGTATTTGCATACCCCCCGAAACACCAATTGCAAGCCACAACAATCTGTGTCCTTTCTCTTTTTGGATCTCTAGGTGATACACACACACGCACACACACACACGCACACACGCGCACACACACACACACACACACACACACACACACACACACACACACACACACACACACACACACACACACACACACACACACACACACACACACACACACACACACACACACACACACACACACACACACACACACACACACACACACACACACACTGATCTATTAATTATCAGATTGTTCTGCAGGGGATACTCTCACATAATCCATGGGGAACAGCTGCAGGCCAAAGTTTGGAGCTCTGTTAAGGTAATTCTATATAACCCATGGCTCTGTTGGAACATACCAACAATCCCACATATCTAAACGTCATGGAGAGCATGAGCGTCAATTGTATGCATGCATATTATATATATATTTGTATGCATGCACGCACGCACGCACGCACACACACACACACACACACACACACACACACACACACACACACACACACACACACACACACACACACACACACACACACACACACACACACACACACACACACACACACACACACACACACACACACACACACACACACACAGTATGCCTCTCATCTATCCTCTGACAACTGGATTTTTGCTTGGCCTATTCCATCTCATAGTCTACACTACAGGCTTCCTTAACAGCTGTCATGACTAGGGTTGCAGTGGAGGAACGTATAAGCACTGATATGAAGTTGGATATAAATTTGCCACAGTTGTACAGTAGTTAGTTATGACAGCTGATACATCAGCAGAATGTTGCTCTATAAATAATCAAAAATGCATGGTACTGCTTTGTAAATTGCTTAAACTTCTTAACATTTTAGGCCAGGGTATAAGTGTGAGCCTCTCTCCTTGCCTCTTGCCTTTTCCTGTGCCTTGAAGATACCTGCATAGTATACCTTTGAACAATTGGCTGGAATAATGATTATGAATGGATAGGACTTACGGACACAACACACAGCTGTGTGTGGAAACGACGCATAATGATATCCTACTGTATATTAAAATTGACTAATGGGAGAGTGGGCCGGAAGACCACCGCGATCGAGTCATGTGACGCATGACTCATAACCATAAACAAACCAGATACGCCACAGTACTAGGTTGCTAGAGTTCAAACATGACGAACACATCAGCAAGGCCTTGAGTCATCAATTCGTTTGGATAGGCGGTTGTCAGGAACCGCTGATCCAACCGATATGTCAATATGGCACAAATGGGATGACACCAGGGGTCTCCATATCTGGGCATAAAAAACACAGATATGTCAGTCTAAAGGCCCGCCTCACTATCATTCAGACATATCGGTCCAAATAGCAGGGCGAAATATGTGCGAGGGCCACATATCGGCAGCCTGGTAAAATAGAATGTATGCAATGTTTGGAATAAATGCTCGTATATGATGCTACTATAGCTGCAATGATGCAGCCCTATTTTGTAACATCTTCAAAAACATTTAACTGGGCAATAGGCATGTTTTTTGACAATCCATGCACCAGATGTAAGCACACCTACCTTTAGTATCAGATGCTAATCTGATGACCTGTTATTTGGTTGCTGTTGGTGATTAAGGAGAAACTTAACATTATAAAAAAAAAATTCATTGCCTGCAGACCTACTGATCAGTGAGTCAATTATTCAAGTTTTCTGGGTGGCCACTAAAGGAAGCACTTGTTGTTGCCAATGGTCTTAGACTTAGTGCATGTTGATCCAACCGTGATGACCGTGAAATCGTGTGGTTTTTCAGAGAGCAGCCATGGCTTAGATGTTTCCTCATTTTAGGTCATTTAATTCACAATGCAAAGTGCTTTACATGAATACAAAGGCATGAAATATAAATCTACAGATTATCACCCACACATTTACTGTTTCCCAATGAATGCATCATAGCCTTATTTATTCACAGTTACAATTAGTAAAACATTTAATCATCACATTTAATGCATGTAAATAGATTAATATTAGGCTGACAACGAGGAACTGCCCCAGAAAACAAAATGGTAGTCTATAGTCCTGCTGGGATTGCACCCTGGAGTGTTATTATGGATCCCACCACAGATCCAGGCAAACCCAATCCCCCACTGCTCAGAACCCCAGTTAACCCCGCCCCTGCTGATCTGGCCTTGCGTCCCATTGACCATAATGCAGACTGCGTCCATCTTGCCAGCAAGGTGGTAAGTAGTTGCAATTTCCCATTGACAGCCCATTCATCCAAACAGAAAAGTTTGGATGAAGTTTGATTGTGTTAAACAACATCACCAACATTGCAGCTGTACAAAAAGCTTGAATTATCCTCTTTCTATCTGCAAAGTATTTGTTTCATAAAAGTCCACCGTATTGAGCTACTTCCTGTCAAGAAATTCCTTGCAGATGATTATTTTCCAAGTGTCAGAGTTTGGAAGCGCTTGTTATCAGTAAAGCAACGTCCTGCTGCCTCCTGCACTATGTGCAAATTCAAAACAGGTGGTACGCAGTTACACACTACGCAGGGCCGTTGAGTGATATCCAACGAGTGCTTCCAAACTCCAACACAAAAAAATCACCTGCAAGGAATTTCTTGACAAGAAGTAGCGAGCCATAACATATCTAGCTATTGTGGTAATAACACGACAGCTGTGTGTGTCATTTTATTACCGTCTCTGACTCGATTTGTACTCGCCTATAGATGACTCCACGGAGGGGTGCCCTGGGCGCAGCCATAACTGAGGTGTACCATTAAGCGCAGCTTGACACCTCTGTATTGATTGCCATTGCCTACACCTGGCCTACACGACAAGGCTCTGTGGATTCGGCCATGGAGCAGTGCCCATGTAGACCAGGTGTAGGTGTGGGGTAGTTTCGGCACACAACTCTGTCATATGCTGAATAATAAATTAAGCATTGTGAATAGTGAATACTCTTGCTCTCTCTCTCTCTCTCTCTCTCTCTCTCCCCCTCCCTCCCCCTATCTCTCTCTCCTCTCTCTCTCAAATCCAGTATATTATCTTAGTCTTGCGGAATATACGTATGCCACACCAACATTTCACTGCATGAATACCTGTATGAGTGAGTGACAAATAATAAACCCCTCTGATTCTAATAATCAAACTTAGAAATGTATATATATACACATGTGTTTCAGCACATGTTGTCAATAACTCTTTTTGGAACCATGCAGTTAGCTTATGTTTCTTTCCTTTTGGGATGGTGGGTTGTTGATTTGACATGGAGACTTGCTATGTCTGATGTCTTGCCGAAGGAATGGGGACTCAAGTAGCGGATAACAGTGTTTTCACACCATGTGGCATGCGACATTCATTTCTCAATAGTTCCCATCCTTTCTTCTGGTGTTGGGTTTGATATTTGGGAGAAGAACTAAGACTAGCGAAAAGGTTTGGGGGAAAACACCTGTTGTGGTGAAATTTTGCACTTGACACTAATCGAATGGAATCATTTATCTCAACAGGTGTTTTATCAAGTTTCTGTTCCTACTGGTTGATTTATCAGGCTTTGAGAGGACTCTCTCTTCGATGTGCTAGTTTAAATCACCACAGTGAGATAATGTGCACTCTCTTGGAGGAGCGCTCTGCTGGGTCAAATGCAGAGAAGTAATTTTCTCTCGGGAATCACTACAAATACTATTTTTCTTCTTTTTTGGTGAGAATAGCTATTTTGGATGGTTTTAGAGAGGGCTGTTGTCTGTTGAATGGTGGTTGATTTGTATGCCAGCCAGGAATTACCAGGAATTTGATCCCATCACCCCAGTGAAGGTCTTGGGAGGACAATGCTGAAGCCACTCGCTATCCTTTCAACAGACAGCAATAGCAGGGGATTTCCTTACATTAGCTCTTCCATCCTTCTTTTCTTCCATCCCTTCCAGTCTCTCTTTTCTCTCCATGGTCCCTATAGATTTCATGAAGGAATGGAACAGAGGTGCAGCAGTTATTTAAACTAATCGCTTTAATTGATTATACAAATCCATTAGGTTTTCTTAAAATATTTTTTTTGTGTGAAGATATTGAAAATTTACATTTCCCCAAAAACAGTTTTGAAAATTGTCTATCTACACGCTCACAGCACATCACTTTGCGACACGTTCTGAGCTTGTAGATAGGCTATGTTCGCTGTTTTTGTGCAACATTGTTGCACAACGAAGTATAAAATAGGGCTCAAGTCGTTTATTCATGTTTATTCAGCTGTTCATATATTACTTTTCTTAATTGAATGGATATTGTCAAAGTCATGCTATAGTTTTGTGATGTTAACAGGTGTTGGGATGGGGAAGTGAGGGGTGCTCTTATCATCACACATCACGTTCCGAGTTCAGCCAATCAAATCATCACTATGCGGTACATACACAGACGCACAAAGCTGGGCAAAAACATTTCTGAATTTCTATATTATTAATTCAGCTTCCCTTCTTCCTAGTGCTCACTGCTTACACCTCTGCTCTCCGGTGTATCCCAGTCCTATAGGCGCCTCCTGCCAGGGCTCCCCTGTGCCAGGTCTACTGAATACCCACTGACTTCATCTCTGTGACAAAGGCTGGCATTGTCAAGATGTAGGCTCCACTGTGACTGGCAGGGCTTATGATGGGTACCGTGAGAGAAGTGTGATGGGAGGGTAAAGTTTGTGTGTGTGTGTGTGTGTGTGTGTGTGTGTGTGTGTGTGCGTGTGTGTGTGTGTGTGTGTGTGTGTGTGTGTGTGTGTGTGTGTGTGTGTGTGTGTGTGTGTGCGGTTGTTTGTGGATGGATGGGAGATGTTGAGATTTAAGGGAACCCCCAGGGAAAGTTAATTAATAACTAAGAGAGAGAGAGAGAGAGAGAGAGAGAGAGAGAGAGAGAGAGAGAGAGATCATGAGATCTGACTACCCAGACTCACATTCAAAACTTCTCCTCAATCACTGGCATATTGTTTCCTTCATCTTGCTCTCTGAAAAGACCTTCCACTCAATCAAATCAATCACCAAACAAATTACAGAGCAGCAGGCCTGTTAGTCAATAGATTGAAAACATCATTAGAATAAGCTGATTACAGATCAGGAAAGGGTGTCTGTCTGCGGTAGGTTTTTGTTTTCGTCTGCTCCAAATCTTTTAGCCCACCAAGTGGCAAGGCCCTGTCCGTCATTCCAACTCTTTGCTCCAAACAACATGCTGTACCGTACTCCTGGTTGGAATGCCATGCCTGTGCATCTTCATTCTTCTGGGAAGATGAACCCTACTAATTTTGCTTTACTACATGGCTCCTCTGGCCAATATTTCTCATCTCATCGATTTTTGTCTCCACCAGGCCGAAGGCATGGGGACAGAGTATTTGTCTCCACCAGGTCGAAGGCATGGGGACAGAGTATTTGTCTCCACCAGGCCGAAGGCATGGGGACAGAGTATTTGCCTCCACCAGGTCGAAGGCATGGGGACAGAGTATTTGTCTCCACCAGGTCGAAGGCATGGGGACAGAGTATTTGTCTCCACCAAGCTGAAGGCATGGGGAGAGAGTATGTTTTGCACTCCGTCAGTGTGTCCCTACCAAACACACACACTCCCTGGATGCCAATGTATGCTGCTCCAAATATTCCATAACGGCCTGTTATAGCACCACCATGAGGCCGATTTTGGCAACACACATTCCTGTAGATTACTCGTACACATTTTATACATACATCACACAATTCGGTATACACTATCTCTATAGTCATGTGATCAACACGGATCTGCACCATTTCCCATCTTGATGGGATCCGTTGGTTGGTCCGTTTCGAACAAAATGCCACAAATCACAAACACAGTGTGCAATTTCATCTCTGATGCTGGCATTCAAAGCAACCAAAGGTATGGCACCCCCATAGCTTGCAAGTCTGATCGAACCCTACAAACCCTCCCGTGCACTCAGATCAGCCAACGCAGGGAAGCTGGAAGTACCGTCACTAAAAACGCTGGGACAACACTTCACACGTCCCAAACGTTTCTCCCTTCTGGCTCAAAACTATGGAATGCACTTCCCATTACACTATCAATATCTCTACTCTAATTCGAGTAAACTGATAAAATATACAGCTAATCCTATTGTTAAAAACATGATTAAAGTTTGGCAGGATGTCAGACTTTATCTTTTGGATATCCAACCCAGTTTTCGATTCAGTCCAATTTGGGGAAATGAATATTTCACCCCAGGAAGGGCGGATGGGGGCTTCAAGATATGGGCCAAGCAAGGGATTAAACAATGGAAGGATGTTTTTGACAAAAGGGGGAATCTACTCTCTTTTGATGAACTAGCTGCTAAATACAATTTACCCCGTACACACTTCTTCAAGTATTTACAACTCTATACAACTTACAACTTTATAGGGGTTAAGCAGGTGAATTCTCTGACACTCCCTCCCCTGTCAATAATAGAAAAAGAGCTTATCAGAAACCCCTTTAATAGGGGCATTATTTCTGATTTATACTCTATGTTAGTAGAATTCTCTCCTGAATCCTCTGAATCCAAATATAATGCATGGAAGGCTGATCTACAAGAGGAATTGACATTGGAAGAGTGGAGCTCAGCCTGTATGGATGATCAATCCCAGACGGGTAACACTCGGTTAAAACTGTTGCAATATAATTGGCTGATGAGGGTCTATATCACTCCAGAGAAATTAAATAAATTTAGTGCAGATATTCCAGATACTTGTATCAGATGTGGTAAAGACAAAGGTACACTTTTCCATTGTCTGTGGGCATGTCCAAGAGTGAAAGAATTCTGGGAAGAAGTGAGGAGGGAGATTCAGAAGATATTGTCGATAGATATTGAGCTTGACCCAAAAATGTTTCTATTAGGTCTTTACCCACCTGGCCATAAGATTCAGAGTAGCGAACAAAGATTTCTAGATTTATGTTTACTACAAGCCAAAAGGGCTATAGCCTTATCGTGGAAAAAGATAGGCAAACCCAGTATTGCTCAGTGGTTTAGGGAGTTATCATTGTGTCTTCCTCTGGAAAGAATCACTTATACTTTGAAGAATAAACAGAAGATGTTTGATAAGATATGGGGACGGTTTATCCAATATATTACGGTTAATAATTTATCTTATTTAATGGTGGAAACTGAAAATGTCTAATTGTATTCTCTGCAGCTGTTTGGTCTTGTGGCCATAAGGACTCTGTTGTTGTTACCATTCTAAGTGAGCTTATTTTATTATACTGTATTTATATGTGTATGTATTGTATGTTTTGGTTTTGTTTTTTGTTTGTTTTTCATTTTAAGTAATTGTATTGTCTGTATTATGTATTGTTTTGTTGTATTGTCCGTTTGTCAAAAAAAAGAAATGCAATAAATATATTGTTAAAAAAATTGTATTATCTTCACTGAATACAGTATAGCAACTCTACGCTCACAACACTGAATGTTCACCTATTATGACTTGCACAGATTAGGGATGCTAGGGTTCATGTGGTTAAATCACAGTCTCACTAGTGCTCCATATGGAGGGCCTGTGCCAAGTGTTTGAAGATTGACTGCCGCCGCCTTTCTGTGCTTATACTAGCAGCACGCACACACGCACACACACACACACACACACACACACACACACACACACACACACACACACACACACACACACACACACACACACACACACACACACACACACACAGTCACACACACACACGCACACAAGCATGTACTGTATGGAGCCAAAGCTACATTCCGATCATGACAGAGAAAAAATGAATGAGGGTGTGAATATTTTTCAGACAAAATAGTATTCTGTAACTATTCTGCCATTAGTTAATTATAGCTGCCCATGTGTGACATATGAGTACAGAGAAGGATGAGATTCACCTGTGTATATGTGCACATATACCATATGCATCTGTTCTGTAATGACTATAGTTCATTCATATTGCGTTACATTAGTGCTTCTTCAGTGTACAGTACACTCACCCCCTTTGAACTTGGTCTTCCTGACCATTATGCTCCCATGACCAGAGGGTTCAGTGTGGGAGTTGGAATGGGTGTGCCAAAAGCACAATATCAATACTGACTATAATTGCTCACACATGATTTTGCCTTTTGTGTTCGGCTAAATGATTGTGAACTCCACTTTTTTCATTTGCAGCATGGGCTGACCACTGTACACCCTTTGGCCACTAGAGGGAAGCAAACTCTTTGAGAATATTGTGATTTATGCTGTGTATTGTAGATTGTAGCTATCACTTCAAATTACTGTGCATTGTGTACAATGTTTGGACAATATGAGAATAGGTTTGTTTAAGAAAGTAAAAACCTCAAAAGGTTTTTGGAGGATTCTTTAAATATCTGATAGCTGTCGTGGCTTTTATTTGAAGAGGTTACATTACATATTACATTCTAGATAAAAGCCTAAATTACTTTTATTCATCTAAGAGTCAGTTTACTTGCCTACAAAATAAACCATATGCAGTAAAGTGAAAGCGTAGCTCTGTAACATAATGAATGACACACAGTAGACTAGTTACAGTACTTGTGACAAATGTGACAATGCAAATTGTTGATGGGTCGTATCAGTAAAACCTCAGTATAAAAATTATTATTGTACTGTAATTACTCCACCTCTAGTAGTAACCCTTAGTAATATAAAACTTCCCAGAGGATGTGCGATTAGCCTTTTGCCCCAAACTATTTCAGCGGAATGAGGGAAATCCCTGGGTTCTTCTGTGTGTATCAGACCCATGCCTGTTCCGTGAGGTGCAAATCCTCAGGGAGGATGCCTTTCATTTCTCCAGTAGACCCTGTGAACAGCTGCTCAGTGGTTGTTCTTACATTCATATCCCTGTGGACACACATAATGCTCCCTGTGGAAGCACATAACGCTGCACCCACAGAAATATAACCCCTCCAGCGGATATCACAGCAAGCATTCTCAACTCAATAAACTCAAATATTTAGACAGCAATTACAAGTGCACTTTAAATGTGCTAACCGCTTCTGTCCGTGCTTCTTTATTGACCAGTATTTTAAAATAATAATAATAATAATATTAATAACAATAATAATAATAATAATAAAATGTAGGCCTAATATTTATTTCGGAAAATATTTTCCTTAATAGTTTGCATAGTGATATGGATACAAACATTATTCCTTATGCATCTTATATCTGTAATTAATCTGCTTCTCTTTTAACTGATTCATTCCATTACCATATATACCGTATATTTCACTCTACTCATATAATATTAGGATTTTTTTTACATTTTTACTGCTTTTCCTGTTTCTTTCTATCTTCCCCCTTTCTTGAAAACTGCAAATGAAGAAAATAATTCCACACTTTTTTTTTAACACCTTTAAACTGCTAGCGGCTAGTATAAGCACAGAGAGGCGGCAGTCAATCTTCAAACACGTGGCACAGGCCCTCCATATGGAGCACTAGTGAGACTGTGATTTAACCACATGAACCCTAGCATCCCTAAACTGTGCAAGTCATAATAGGTGAACATTCAGTGTTTTAAGCGTAGAGTGGCTATACTGTATTCAGTGAAGATAATACAATTTTCAATTTAGGCATTTAGTAAACGCTCTTAATCCAGAGCGATTTACATTAAGCAAGAACAAAACATGGCAATACATCATATACATAAAAAATTTGTTATTATGAATCATATGTAAGCTAAGAACGTAACAGTGGAATATCTATATAATGAAACTATGCAGTGCTATGTCTACATAAAATGCTATCTAAGTTAAGTTGAGCCTTTGCATACGCCTGTAAGGTCGTCGAGACTAGGACAAGTGCTACGGCAAGTGCTATGGGCCAAACTGTGACAATAAAGTTGAAGTTGATGTTGTCTTATTGGACTGTAATGTGCAGTGCTCAAATATTATTAAGAGTTTATATCAAATGAATGGATTAAGCTCAAAACCTGTGCAGGGTCTAGTCTAGCCACAAGACAAAAGTAAAAAATAAAAATAAAACAATGAAAGATATTACAGTGTATAGGCCACAAAATCTTGAAAGTTCCCTCTCTTCAGATAAAAAAAGATAAGGTGAGGTGTTTGCAGTGCACGCTTATTAAAAGTGATAGTTCAAAGAATGGTTCCAATTCAAGTGTTCCTGGAAGTGTTTATTGAAATGTGCCAGGCTATTCATAGGCTATTTAATCACCCAGTGGGCGTCCATATTATAGAGCTCATTTTTTTCAATTAACAAGGATAACAAAAACAGGGGATTAACACTGTGGGAAGAACGTTTCTATGTGTGTATTTCCAATTGCTTTTTGTTAACCACATTTGTATACGTTTGCATAAATGTGTTTTCTGTCGCCTTTACTGTTCATGCCTACTGTATGTGCATACAGGGAAGGCTACAGTATATGCAGAGTGAGCAGTAGGCCTATATGCATCTACAGTACTTCTATGTGCAATGCATGCGTGTGTATGAGGAGTGTGTGCAGCAGGCCAAAGCCGAAGCCAGCAGGGACTGGCAGGGAGGGGCGCCAGCTTTGATCACAAGTGTCAACTAGATGTGACACTTCGACAAAGGTCCACTTTTCTCTTAATAGGGAACAACACCAGAGCTAACACAACACATTAACCTGCCCATTCTTGTGTGTGTCTGCCTTCTACTTACTGTGTGTAGGCCTACACCTACTACAGTTGTTATTCTTAATTTTCTTTTTGTTGTTGTTGTTGTTTGTTGAAACCGAAACCAAATAATTGTTCTTGTGTATAAAATATGTCAACTGTTTGTAGACTCTGTAATCATATGACATAAGTAGTGTTGGACAAATTAGAGAGGATGGCCCCTTGAGATGCAGCATCTCATTTTAGAGGGGGTCCTATATACAACAACATTACAGCAGTGCAAGTACACATAGGTGCAACATAACATAACATAACATAACATACAGTAGCCTACAAATACACAGGACATACACATACAGGTACAGTTAATTAGCTTGCTCCCTTTCTCCTTTCTCCCTTTGAGGGTTTAACATTGTCTTATTGAATGCCATTGACAACGAATGGCCAGCAATTTGAGACCCCCAGTTTGGGGTCAATCAATCAGGCTCACGACACCGCGTGCGACGAAGTGTAAATGTTACGTGGCTTCAGTCATGTTGTGTTTAGTATCGAGACAAGACTGTTGGCTAACGTCAAGATGGCGCTATTTCTCCTTTATTTGGCGATGGGTTCTCAGATAATGTCAGATTATGTCAGCGGTTCTTCCAAAAACGAAAGTAAAAAACAGCATGGAACATTGCGGAACAAGACTTCAAGAGGAGGTGTTGACTCAAAAACCACTCACCCGCGTCGCGTGACTCGTCGTCTGCCTGTCCTGATGTGTTCTTCTCGATGGACATCACCATAGGCTGGGCCTTGAGTTATGAATTAGCATAGGCTAGCTATGTTATGTCTATATATGAGTTATATTGGGCTTCAGAAATAGTCAAACAGCTGAACTTGCAGTATATAAGCCTATGGAGAGTTGGAAGAAGACGACAAAGGTAAGAAATGGAACTTTCACTTTTCTATGCTGGTTTTGCAAATAATATTATTTATAGACTTTTGCTGCAGGCTTCGGTAGTCCTGCATGAAATAACAAGGTGTTCACAGGTGTTTACACTTAATTATTTTATCAGTAGCCATAGCAGTCTGTCTACATACTAGCCCTACAAGCAGAACCCAATGCTACTGAAGTTTCTGACATTTTGGAGACCCAGATAGCATGGAGTCCTATTCCACCTCTACCACGAGGTCTACCTATCTACGACATAAATAATCATAAATACCGTGGATACGTCCTGTCTGCGTCGTTTGACAGCTTCTTTTAGTTTGAGTTATTCTGAATGTGTCAACTATAAGTACCTATACATACCACTGCGAATTCTCTTGTGTCGCGGAAGCCGTTAAGTATTTTTAATCTATGTTTGACCGATTTGGTCGCTTTGATTCTTCTTTTCCTTCCTTGTTTATTGACACCTCATTGTAGGCCTACCGCCTATCTGGCTAGCTAGTGGCGCTATAGCTATGACAGAGCAGATCAGAGGCAGGAACGTAGCCGGCACAAGCCAACCCCGCAGCGGGAGGCGGTACAATTGGATGTCAATAAACAAGGCAGGAAGAGAAGAATCAAAGCGACCAAATCGGTCAAACAAAGATTACGGCTTCCGCGACACAAGAGAATTTGCAGCGGTATGTATAGGTACTTATAGTTGACACATTCAGAATAACTCAAACGAAAAGAAGCTATCAAACGGCTCAGACACGACGTTAACGACGATATTGATGTCCGCGTTCTATCATTTCAATACGAAAACACAGTAACGCACAGGGACCCTACGTAAAGTGACATCCAAATTTCAGAAAAGCTTTACGGAGGGTTCCGTGAGGGGCTATCTACATACATGCATAACACATACAAATTTGCAAAAAAGAAAACGGGAAATGCATGGGTTCATTCAGCAGTTAGGGCTCCAGTTTAGCTTCTTTCTTTTTTTTTACACTGGTTGCACTGGTGTGGTGTGACATTTTCATTTATGTGCACCAACTCCACCAAGAACGGGAGTGTATAGGCTACAGGCGCTATAGCTCAACTCCATAGGCCCACTCAAAGTGGGGTGCACTGGGGGTCCACATAGCCAAGGCGGTCCGCGAAATAATTCTGATTTTTCTTTTATTAATATTATTTTTGGACTAGTTATGATGGTGGTGGTGGTGTGTGTGTGTGTGTGTGTGTGTGTGTGTGTGTGTGTGTGTGTGTGTGTGTGTGTGTGTGAGATATGAAATCTGACCTTAATAATCACAGTAAACCCATTATATTCAATCATGATATGATCTACATCTATAGATCTACAAATAGATCTACATCTTTTCTAAGATAGCATCTTAAAATAAAGTTGTGATAATGTGGTAGCCCTTGTGTCAAGTGTACACATATGCGATTAATAGGCCACACCCTTGGGTTGGGTTTCTTAATGTGCCCCCCTGAACAATTTAATTGAATAGAACTGTAGTAGTAGTAGTTTTATGACTATGAAATGGGTCTGAATGATTGATTTGTTTTTAATCCAAATAATTCCAACGGCATGTAGGCTACTTGTAAGGTTAAGTATAATGCTTATTGATGTTGAGGATGAGGGGGTACTTGGAAAACGTTCTCCTCTGGACAAACCAAAAAGTTTGAGAAACCATAGGCTACTTGAGTCAAAGTAGCCTATACTCCTCTGCAAGTAGGCCTATACCCTATAGGGCCTATAGTATAGGCTACTTGCTTTTTAAGTATTCAAAAGTAGGCCTAGTACAAAAGGTCTCATGGCTATTTTTACTATAAGTGGTTAATTCATAATGTACTCTTTCCCTTCTTGGAGTCAAAGGTACAATAATTATCTCTGACATCATGACATGAAGTGGAGTGAAATCCAACTATCCAATAATACATAGGCTACAACGAATACGAGTAAAGTAGCTTTAGCCTACACCTACAGTAACTAATACAAGGCTAAAGTATAGTACAGTAGTCTACAGAAGTAAATGCATAGGCCAACCTATAGTTACTGGCCTGTAACTAACTAAAGTTCCAATAATTTTAAGACCACTATCATGATCCACTTCAAATATGACTACATGATGTTGTCAATAAACTGTTGTATCACCCCCTCTAGTGGATATATTTTTAATAGTCATCCTCAAACACAATTCAGTCCAGAGAACAAAAACATTTTGCATAAAATATTGTTGAGTGGAATATACACACAGTCCAAACAAGCCCTACATGTACAGAATATAGGCAACACATGAATGTATTCACAGCCAACATTGGTCAGTCTGTCATATTACCAACACCGAAAGAAAATCATGGGTACAAAAAGCACCATCTCCTCCAATAATGGGGACAACCCCATAATCCTCAAGCCTCTGACCACTAGCCTGTGGACATGGCACAGGCTGCCAAATATAAAAAAAATGAGCTGACACGTATAGCCCAGGCCTGTACTACTATGGTTGATATTTTACTTGTTTAGTAAGGAAACCTCTGCTGTTCAATTATAATGACATCTGGTGTATTTGCAGTTATATTTGCAAATACGGTTGGGTCATTGTATTGAAACATTTCTGGTTTCACACAGGAATTTTTGTGAAACACAACAATATCAAACATAGACACACACACACACACACACACACACACACACACACACACACACACACACACACACACACACACACACACACACACACACACACACACACACACACACACACACACACACACACACACACACACACACACACACACAGTAAGCCTTGAAATGCAGTATCAAGAAGTCATTTCTTACACAATTGTACAATGTGATTGTAAATTTGTGACACTCATTTTCCTACATACCTACACCTACATTATGATCAATGATCATGAAAATCGAATGAACATATTTTCACTTTTGTGTAAACCCTTTTATATGCCGCGGACCGGAGCTCCCCATTTTTTGTCCCACTACTTTTTCTTTCTACTATACATATCTGAAAAATAGCTGAACTACAAGGTCATATGGTTCTGATGCATTGTGACAGACCGTGAGCTACTAGTTTGTAGATTTGCTGTTTGTTTTCGCTGAATATTCAACCCAGAATTGACTAGGGTTCATGTGGTTAACTCTGATCTCTCTTTCTAAGTTTACAAGAGAAACCATCAGTCTGCTCACGATACATTGTTTGACAGTTGGGATGAGATGCCAAGTGGCCCCTGATGTAAGGAGAGAAGTTCATATGAACCACATCATTAGATCCTGTGGGAATATTTCTCTATCGAGCATGGCAACGTTCCTCAATCAATTTGCCTGTGCAGCTTTTGACCCAGATCAATAGCCATCATTGGTGAGAGAGAGAGAGAGAGAGCGCGCAGAACAGTAAGATCACCTTCAAGAGAACAGCATAACAGCATAAAACGCAGATGGTGACCTGTTTTCTCTTTGTGGCAGACAGCCTATCGTCCTGTTTGTGTACATTAGTTAAATTATTTAGAAAACCAAGAGCAGTGACATACACTGTTTTAAGTTCCTTAATTAAGATAGTCTTTGATCTGGCATTCACAAACAAACCCTGTCTCTCTCTCTCTCTCTCTCTCTCTCTCTCACACACACACACACACACACACACACACACACACACACACACACACACACACACACACACACACACACACACACACACACACACACACACACACACACACACACACACACACACACACACACACACACACACACGCATAGTGCATACACACAAGCACAAACATACACAGCACACACACACTGACCCCCTCCATTATTTGACTGTCTCTTCCCATTCCAAACAAGGGCACACATCTATTTCTTCTCCTCTGTGTTCTAATACATCTGTCCCTTTCAATAACAAACACATGATCATTACTGTACCCTGGGATGAATATTTAAAGAAAACAACCCCTGTGAAAATATGGAAAATGGAAACCATTGAAGCAAAGCAGCAAAGATGGAGACGGGTAAGAGAGAAGATGCACGCTTAAGTTGGCTCGTCATTATGATGGCCCCTAGTACTTGGGGCCACCAAGGAATCCCTTAATTCCTGCAACATTATGCACTCCAGACTCTTTCATGTCCTCCGTATGGGGAGGGCAGACGGGGAGGGGGTCACTGGAAAATTCTAATATGTCTCTTGCTATGAGAAAATATGCACATACATTTAGCATTTCGATTCTCCAAGGGCAGAACAGAGGAGATGAGCACATGTCAGCTAACATTGTGTGTGTGTGTGTGTGTGTGTGTGTGTGTGTGTGTGTGGACGCCGCCCCCCCTTAAATGATTCAGTCTTTATTTATCACCAGTTTATGTCTCTGCCCTGGGCAGCTGCCATGGTAATATTAATGACTTGGCCTATCCACATCACACGTGATAAAGGTCATGCCTATTATCCTGCCATACTTAACCACTGAGTTAGACTGACTGACAAGAAACTTGTATTATTGGTTCAACTTATGGACTGACTTAGTTTCAACTAGAACTGCACTCTGTCGAGTGCATACTTGCTTGTTGCACACTAGTAGGCCATAAATGGCCAACTAGTGCGCAAGCAGAGCGCGCAAGTCCTTTCGACCGCTGTAAACTGTCAAATCTCAGTATCTCTGTGAAGGAACGTTTGAAATGTATAATTTTTAGATGTAACTATTTGCTACCTACCTACTTTATGCATATAAACACCTAGTATTATTAAGTATGATTCAAGTTTCTATCTATATAAATTTGGGTGAAGAGCTAGTCATACATATACACACCACGTACTCTGGTCCCAGCAGATCAGGCACAACTTGCTATTTTATTTTTTACTGATTATGTATATAGTATACGTATGACTAGCTCTAAATGATGACGTAAGAGATATGGTCATTTGTGGTCGTTTGGTCCCAGCAAAGCAGGCATATACTAGTATATAGGCATATACTATATATAGTATATATAGTATATATGCATATACTATATACGTATACATATATACTATATAGAGTGTGTAGTTGTAAGTTGATTAGCGGTATACTGTGGTTACTTTGTGCCAAAAACCGTGACAGCTGTCCCGCCATTTGATGTTTATGCAAGAAAACAGCAAATCTGTGCCTGGTTTGCTGGGACCAAACGACCACAAATGACCATATTTCTTACGTCATCATTAAGAGCTAGTCATACATATACACACCACGTACTCTGGTCCCAGCAGATCAGGCACAATTTGCTATTTTATTTTTACTGATTATGTATATAGTATACGTATGACTAGCTGTAAATGATGACGTAAGAAATATATATAGTATATATATAGTATATAGGCATATACTATATACGTATACTTATATACTATATAGAGTGTGTAGTTGTAAGTTGATTAGCGGTATACTGTGGTTACTTTGCGCCAAAAACTGTGACTGTTTATTAAGGTTGGGCGATATGCCACATTTTTTCAATCGCCAATCGTCTGACCAAAAATCGGCGATTGACGATGTATTCGTGTCATACAAGTAAAGTGAGAACAGCTCACTGCAGGTCGCAAAAAGGCCAGATCTACAAGCTCTCAAGTTGCCGCGTCCTGCCTGTTTTTGCCGCTCCGTTCGCTAGGCATTGAGAACTTGTAGATCAGTCTGTTTCTGCTGCGCAGCCAGGGTAACTTGCTCCCTTGCCTCCCCGCACCGGTCCATCGGAGGCTCGGAGCGGAGCAGCGGAGCCGGGCTGCGGCCGGGCTGTTCCACAGGCTCTCAAGGCATCGCGTCCTGCCTGTTTGCAGTGCCGTTCGCTACGCGTTGAGAGCTTGTAGATCTGTCTATTTTTGCAGCGCTGGTGTCGGGGTTTGTTCACGTTTTCAATAAAAATAACTTAGATTACAGGCGGAGATGAAGTTCAATCAGTGGGTTGCACCAGTAGGGGCTACACGCTAAGCTAAGCGCTAAGCTAACGAATGATCCCCGAGCCTATACAGTGGAGAAGTCTTGCCTCCCCGCACCGGTGTCTGAGGCTCAGAGGGGCGCCCACATGCTGCTGCTGATCCACAGGCTCTCAAGGCGCAGCGTCCTGCCTGTTTCTGCAGCACCGTTCGCTACACGTTGAGAGCTTGTAGATCTGTCTATTTTTGCAGCGCTGGTGTCGGGGTTTGTTCACGTTGTCAATAAAAATAACTTAGATTACAGGCGGAGATGAAGTTCAATCAGTGGGTTGCACCAGTAGGGGCTACACGCTAAGCTAAGCGCTAAGCTAACGAATGATCCCCGAGCCTATACAGTGGAGAAGTCTTGCCTCCCCGCACCGGCGTCTGAGGCTCAGAGGGGCGCCCACATGCTGCTGCTGATCCACAGGCTCTCAAGGCGCAGCGTCCTGCCTGTTTCTGCAGCACCGTTCGCTACACGTTGAGAGCTTGTAGATCTGTCTATTTTTGCAGCGCTGGTGTCGGGGTTTGTTCACGTTGTCAATAAAATAACTTGGATTACAGGCGGAGATGAAGTTCAGTGTGTTGAATCAGTAGCTACACGCTAAGCTAACGCTAAGCTATAAGCCTATACTAACACTAGCAGCCTGTTTTTTATTTTTTCCGCCCCGACTTCACGGGTGGAGCATTGGGATTGTGATGAGACACGAGACAGCAGTGTGCATTCTGTTGTGACTGTATATTATTAAACTGCATGGGTCTGGACTCCGGAGCTAAAACAACATGTAGGCTACAGCCTCCCTCGGCTCCCAGCCTTTACTCTGGCAGGCGGCTGCCGTAAGTGCCGTTCCCCGATGCTTCTGACTGCTGAGTGCGGGGACTGTGGGAGCATACCGTTATAACGGGAGGCGAGGATTTCCACCCGGCCGCTTGCTGGCCCAAATTGATTCACATTCACTTTACAGGTTAATTGGGCTAAATCGTCCTGAAAAATCGCCTAATAAAAATATTCGGCGATTGGATTCGTATATTCGCGATTGACGATGTATTCGTATCGTCACCCAACCCTACTGTTTATGCAAGAAAACAGCAAATCTGTGCCTGGTTTGCTGGGACCAAACGACCACAAATGACCATATTTCTTACGTCAACGTTTCGGCAACAAGTTGCCTTCTTTTTTTTTTTTTTTTTAAGATATTTTTTTGTGGCTTACGCCTTTATTGGTTTTTTAAGGGATAGAAAGTAGGCTGACAGGAAACGGGAGAGAGATGGGGGGATGACATGCGGTAAAGGCCGTGTCGGGTCCGGGAGTCGAACCCGCGGCACACCGCGACTGGATCACCAGTCCGGTGCCCAGACCGTTACGCTACGGCCTGGGCCACAAGTTGCCTTCTTCAGGGTAAAGTTTTATCTCCTGCGGTTAGCACCTCCCCATTACAGGTTTGCGCTCCTACCTTTTTGTTTGTTCACTTTGAAATACAAAAATATCTAAAAACACGTATTACTCACATAAAAACCGCAGGAATGTGTTTCTTGTCTCCCAAACATCATTAAAATAAGATCTGGTTGCAAAAGTGGCCCTTTAAGTAGTTCCGGACATTTGGTGGTGGTCACTGGGGGCCACGCATTAAAAATAAATGGATCCACAAAACTAGCGTAATTTCTATTGTTGATCTTTTTCTACCATTTTTTTCAATTGCCCATCATCTGTCCCAAAATCGCCAATGGACGATATATTCGTGTTATAAAACAGCTCACTGCGGGTTGCAAAAAAGCCAGATCTACAAGCTCTCAAGACATCGCGTCCTGCCTGTTTTTGCAGTGCCGTTCGCTACGCGTTGAGAGTTTGTAGATCTGTCTGTTTTTGCAGCGCCGGTGTCAGGGTAACAAAATAAGATAAATTACAGGCGGAGATGAAGTGAAGTTGAACAGACAAGAAGCAGCAAGTTGCAATGCTAACGCGTTGTCACCCGCTCCTCAGCTATTTATTTCCCCCCCCCCCCCGACTTCACGGCCGTGCATTGAAGCACGTCGGGTGATGAGACACGAGACAGCAGTGTGCATTCCGGTGTGACTGTATATTATTTAACTGGGTCCGGACTGGAGTGACAGACTTAAACATAGCAACATGTAGCCTGCCCTACAGTAACTTATCCGTCCCGGACGCAGGCTGCTGCTTGGGCAGGAGTGGAGAAGATTTTCACCACTGGCCTTTCACCTTTAACCTCCAAGGAGGTACAGACAGAAAACCAGATCAATACGCGTTCGTTTTGCATGATTATGTCCAAAACTTGGGCAAACCTCTAGAATGAATACACAGCAAAGTTATAATTACTTGCGCAAGCAGAGCCCGCAAGTAATGTTTACGCCCGGTCTCTTCCGGCGTGACAGCTGTCCCGCCATTCGATGTTTATGCAGAAAAACATCAAATCTGTGCCTGTTTTGCTGGGACCAAATTACCACAAATGACCATATTTCTTACGTCATCATTTAGAGCTAGTCATACGTATACTATATACATAATCAGTAAAAATAAAATATCAAATTGTGCCTGATCTGCTGGGACCAGAGTACGTGGTGTGTATATGTATGACTAGCTCTTAATGATGACGTAAGAAATATGGTCATTTGTGGTCATTTGGTCCCAGCAAATCAGGCACAGATTTGCTGTTTTCTTGCATAAACATCAAATGGCGGGACAGCTGTCACGTTTTTGGTGCAAAGTAACCACAGTATACCGCTAATCAACGTACAACTACACACTTTATACAGTATAGAGTATAGAGTATATATGTATACGTATATAGTATATGCCTATATACTATATATATACTATATATATTTCTTACGTCATCATTTAGAGCTAGTCATACGTATATTATATACATAATATACGTGTACGTGGTGTGTATATGTATGACTAGCTCTTAATGATGACGTAAGAAATATGGTCATTTGTGGTCGTTTGGTCCCAGCAAACCAGGCACAGATTTGCTGTTTTCTTGCATAAACATCAAATGGCGGGACAGCTGTCACAGTTTTTGGCGCAAAGTAACCACAGTATACCGCTAATCATCTTACAACTACACACTCTATATAGTATATATGTATACGTATATAGTATATGCCTATATACTATATATACTATATATATATATATTTTTTTTTAACCGCGGTAATGAACCCGATACCGCGGTATGCGTTACATACCGGCGGTATGGCGGTATTGCGGTTATTGCACCCAGCCCTAGCATTGGCCCTCTCTTCTGGCTCCCTGGGTGTGTGGGTGTGATGTGATGTTGTTCAATTAAATGTGCCAGTCATTATGAGATCATCTTTATGTGTGTGTATTTGAGCTTTCTTAAATGTGCCAGTCAGTCATTGTACTCTTACTTAAAGGTATATTCAGTGATTTCACTAAAAAAACCTTAGGTTTCGTTTTTGGCTGGGACCTAAGCCTTTCATCCAATCAGGATAGAGAGCCAAAAACGAAACCTAAGGTTTTTTGACCCCCAGGGGTTAACTGGGGACAGGGAGGAACTCCTTATATGGTCAGCACACTCTATAGTAGAGAGGATTATCACAACAAAACAAAAAAATAAGTGATATTTGAATTAAGTGAAATCACTGAAGTGAATATACCTTTAAATCAACCAGTATGTGTGTGTGTGTGTGTGGTGTGTGAACCCTGTACCCTGAGTACCACCCTCCCTTATGTGTGTGTGTACGTTTCCCCAACCATCCTGCCATCTCATTGTTTGCACAATCCAGTCGAGAGGCCAGGCCGACCTGCCCTGGGAGACCTGAGAGAGAGAGAGAGTGTGTGCGTGCACCAGTGTGCACGCTTGTGGCTGTGTACTTTACATACTATCTATAGTATATAGTATATCCTTTTACTAATTCCATGATTTTAACTTGAGTGAGGCCTGGTAAATATGTATTAGTTATCCTATATAAACCCATTTCCTTTTAAGATTACATGTTTATTCCATACACATAATGTAAATACTTTGATAATCATTTGAGTGGTAAATATACTTTGGTACTAGTGGTATTTATACCCTACCCATTTTAATAATCCCCCTAGGAGCATACCATTACAATGGGAGGAGGGGTTTCTACCGGCAGCTACTGGCTCTAATTGATTCACATTTTGCTCACACTTGTACAGGCTACATATATATATATATATATATATATATATATATATATATATATATATATATATACACATACATGCACACAGTATATTGTTAAAGTGTTTGTAGGATCCTCATTCCTATAATGTATGTGAGGGTGACGTAGTCACCAATCAAATCAGTATCAGTTGGGCTCTAATTGGTCTTTGTCCTACAAGTCGTGGCTTTGCCCAAAATCAGTTAGGTTGTGACATGGTCATAACAAAGTATAATTTGGGCTTCCTGGATTGGTTGATTGACTAGTTGGCAGAATGACAGTTAGCCTGACTGATTGGTTGGTGTCTACAGTAGGTGAGGTGACTGAGTAGACATTTTGAGTGACAGAGTTTAAGTCAAATATGGTTGTCTGGCTTGTTGGTTCACTGTTTTATTTGACTAATTACTGTAGTATACTCCCCAACAAACATGCAAATGAGTGAATTGTTCATGTACCAACCAACCATATGGTCTTCGGTTCGATTTTGACTGGATCCAATGGTTCGTTCCTCTCTCTGTACTAGGCTTCCTAGACTATTAAAAAAGTAAAAGAAATGCAAATGGGAAGATATAATCACATACTCACATCTTCTTTTTAACAACAGAGAATGCTATTTTTATAATGGCAGTGATAACTGTGGTGACATTAGTGCTTTTTTGTTGTTACCGTGCCAATTAGGTTAGCTGTAATGGGGACTAAATGGACATCCCTTCATTAGAGGGTTGTGTTTCTTTTTATCCAACAACACACAGAGGAATGATTATTATTTCTCCTTACACTTACACGGAACTCTTTGTTGTAAGAATAATTGCGCTCGGGTCCACCAGAGTGTACTTTAAATGAATCCTTTAATACAAAAAGCAAGCTTTTAATGATCGACAGGGATATAATACGGGAAGTCATCTTTTCATCCCCTATTATTCTGAGACATTTAGGCTGTTGAAAACATTGATTGTTGGTGTAAGTACAGTACAGTACTGTATGTTCAGTATTGTTGATCAAGGTAGAGCAGTACAACTAGCATAATTCTCTTGAAGAGGAATATATTACCATGTTCAAGTTCATTTTGACTGAATATGGTGCACTTTTTAAATTCCATGTCAGTTTGTCAGTTTGCTATTGACAATAGCCATCCTTTAAAGCTGAAGTTTGTTGTTTTTGTATGTCCTACTGAGACCAAATTTCTATCGCTTACCTTGAACTGGGGAGATATTGCACGTATGAGCAGCAGGCAGTATAATACTGCTTGCCAACCAGAAGGTGTCCTACACAGGGGTTCTCAACGTTTTTGTCTGGGGACCCCTGGAAATGCTTTGGCCATGTCTCACGACACCCTCCACACCCTCAATACAAAATGTACCGCTACAATAACCTTAATAATAGAGAAAATACATCCAAAATAAATACTGAAACCAGATATAATCATTAAAAGCCGCCGTGGGACTCAACCAGTATATACAGAGTATACATTGGGGTCTGCGAGGTGCGAGGTGCGATGCGCAATGCGAGGCCAGCAGTGACTCACAATGAATTTGGCTTAAACAACGATATAGCAGAGAGAAACGCATGCTTGGATTGGTCTCATTTATTTTAAACGATAAGCAACAACTGTTGCTTTCGCCCAATTGTAGCAGCGTTCATGAAAGCAGTGATGCACAAATAATTAGTCTTACAATAAAACATCCGACCGTAACAAGTCAACATTAAATAAAACTGCCTGACAAAGGCATTACCTCTCAAATAAAAAAATATATAATCCAGACATTGTAAATGTTATGATAAATAGCTTTTGATTCTTATCTAAGTACTCGGACCCTCGTCTGGTTCTGGTGTGTGACGACCCGGTTGACATTTCCATGGTTCGGACAGACGGACATACGGGCAGGCCTGCTCGGGAGAGAGATTAACATGACACGGAGACTTGGTCACATTAATTCAATCACAAGGTTTATTACACTTACGGGATCATATATATGCTTGGATACTTCATGTCCTACTGACGTCACTGACTAGACATCACAATCACTGCCTGCAGCACGCGGCCTTCAGCGTGCCCCTAACAGACCTAGGGAATGTTACAGTTCAGGCAGTGCACCATACATATAACTATAAGTACATTGCATATTCACGTACAAGTACCAAGTATCATTACACAGCATGCTGTATTACAACAGTAAACAAAATGCATTTAGCTTCTCTTCAGATTGAAACTGAAGATGTGAAAACACCAAAAAAAACACCACCCGATCGTAACTCTTAAATCAATCAAACCCTCTATCTCTATGGAACAAAAAACGTAATAAAAGTAACAGTTTGGCTACCATTCAAAACAACACACGCTGTCAAGTGTAAACGAAGTAACTAACGGATTTTTTAACTTCTCCTCTTGCCGTAACATTAACTGAAATAAAGCGTCATTTAATCGAGGCTTTATGACAGCAGCGAGACGAGTGCTTGCATGCGAGGTGCACGCATATGGCTCGCAATCATAGCTGCCTGGGAGAAATGCGAGGCCCTGTGCTTTAATAATTAATTTGTTAATATCCAAAACTATACAAAAATCATCACATTTCTATCTATAAGGACAAACCTTATTAGAAAAAATATTAATAGCATATGAAAGCCTTTTGAAATGTGTATAGGTTACTGAATTGCAGGTGCTGCCAAATAAGTATAATTACTAGGCTACCTCATGCCAGTCAGTTGCGCAATAGGTCAGATCAATTAGCAGAGCGGAGCAGCTTCTCACTCTGCAGCACAATGACCCGCTTACTTACTTTAATAATATAACATAGTGTTGGATCTCCATTCTCCAGACAAACAAACCTTGGATTATATTTATTGGATTTATTTAATTCTTCTTTCTTCAAACAATGGCACGAGCCACGAGGTAAGAAACTGTATAATTATTCACTGTTCGCACAGCACCCATGCAGGCAGGTGTTCTTAATCTCATTCCCATCAAAGTAGCCTATAGCCTATACCACACTAACTTTGTGATCAACCTGTGCATATTTTATTTGTAAAAAGGAACACTGTATTAAGACAATATAATATTGGTGCAAAATGAAAATATGTAATTAAATACCGGTAGTTGAGAGAGAGAGAGAGAGAGAGAGAGAGAGAGAGAGAGAGAGAGAGAGAGAGAGAGAGAGAGAGAGAGAGAGAAAGAAATGCGTTGAGAGAGAAAGAGGGAGAGAGAGACAATTGCTATTGCTTAGAGAGAGAGAGAGAGAGAGAGAGAGACGTAAAAGCCGTTCCATTTCAAAGACATCACCGTCTCGCAGGCGCGTTCGCACAACCAAAAAAGCGGCTCTGTCTCTGAGAGTGCAATATTATAGTTAGTTACCGTAGGCTACTTATATTAGTGCAGAAAAGAGACAATAAATCCCGCTTTGGAGAAGATGCGCTCCGAAGGGGTTGTAGTGGCAGGGAATAAGGGACGGATAGAAGCTAGACGGCATGACTGTAGCTGCTTGACTTCCTTGTTAACACGTGACGTGAGGACGGAGGAGGCTCTGCGAGGCGCGAGCATGGCTCGCGGACCAAAATGGGCCGTCTCGCGGACCAAAAGGGGACGCTTTTTTTTAATGACTATTCGATTCAAAATTTCAAAATCGATTTCCGTGCGTACCGATTGAACGTTGATTAATCGATTTTTTGGGGTCAGCCCTACTGCACACGAGTGTATGTTCTATCACTTTGGCTTTCACGCCCACTTAATCTATCTTTCTCATTGGCTGCTGTATTGACGACCTATCGTCCTGTTTGGCCGCTCGTCTCTAGGCAACCTGCAGACACAGTTCTGCCTCTATCCGACCTCTCAGCCATGGGATGCGTAGCAGGTAGCTAGATTTGCCTGGTTGCGCGTTCCAAGCAACTGGGTAAATGAAAATGACCTAGGCGGGTAAAAAAAAAACAGAATAAAAAAATCAGGAACAAGGCCACATTTTCCACCACCGCCGCAAACATAAAAGCAGCTGAAAATAATAAATAATTTGGTGACCCCCGAGGGGTCGTGACCCCCAGGTTGAGAACCCCTGTCCTACACAACACCAGGGTCCAATTATGGGCGTGTTCGGAAATGTGCAATGCAAACTAATAGGCGAGTGCGCTCCGGTGCGGTATTTCCGAACGCGCCCTATTCCCTATGTCTCAATGGAGGAGAAGGGACACTTGCAGATGTCAATGTATTAGCATGATACTCGACCATTCATACTAGTTTTATACATTTTTCAAGTCCTGGAATGCAACTTCAAGTCTTACACCATGCACACGGTCAATTTCTTAGTGTTAATGTAACTGAGAGAGAGTGTAGAAATATTTGGGTCAATTTGGTTCCATTTGTACACTCCCTGATGAGTTAAAAACATGTGAAAAATATTTTTTTCACACTTTTAGACCATATATCCGTGGTCATCATATGGGCATACCTAACAATGGATGCCAAAACAATAGGGAAAGATGAAGGTGAATTAATTAGATTTCATTCACCTGTTTTGTTCCCATTTCTGCGTGTCCAAACACAGCTGATGTTGATTACAGAACTACTCCATTTTTAATCTCATTCAAGATGACATCCAGACAGTCTATTACTAATTTTAAACTTAATCAACACGCTAAATATGTATGTGAAAACATTATAGGTTAGAAATAAGCCACATAGTAGCTTCATGCTTTGTATCTGACTTGTAAAGTTTTGTAAACAAACAACTCCAGTGTTGCAGAGCTATATGACCCATAGCCTGAAGGGATGCACCGCTCTGATTGGTTCAGAAGCACACAGCCTTCTGTTTTAGACTGAAACTTCAAAATAAAATCCCCAAAAAGCCATTGCACCCCTTCTTTAAATTAACCCTGGCATTGTAGTGTGCGGGGCCAGCTAATGGTTACTGCAACCCAGAGCCTTACAATTAAGGGAAGAGAGAAAAGTAGGACAGGTGATATTTCACATCTATGACCACAGGAGGGCACAGCATGCCCATCTCACACCCTGCTGCTTTATTAAGATGGAAACATCATGGAAGTCTCTCTCTCTCTCTCTCTCTCTCTCTATTGTTGCTGTCCCTTTCTCGAACTGTTGTTTTTGAGGGGCGATCCTGTGTCCAGTTTTTGGCGTATGTGCAATTTGTGCACAAACGTTGTCCTACACAAAGAAACATTAAATCCCATTGACAATGAATGGATAATGTTTAGTGTTCGTGTAAATACAAACATTGCGTAACACAAACATTGAAGACGAAGGTGAGGACGCAAATTCTGATTGGCCGGAATGATTTGAATCATTCATGATTTGAATGATGTTTGCATTGACGCAGGTGTGCAACCAAGTGTAAATCAGACTTAAATCACCCACACACAGTTCTGTATTGACTTGTAAAGACAATATGCTGCTGGACATATTATTAACCGTAGGTTGTCTGAACATGGTGGAGGAAAGTTTGATTCGAAGTTCAGTTTAAATAGGCTAATTCAACTAATTCAAATGGCAGCATTTGACAACTGAGGTCAGTCCAGTGCATGCTGCCACAGCAGTTGAGACCACTGAACCAGGGGATTTAGGTAGCCCCATTAGAGATATACTGTGGTGATATACAGTGGTGATGTTGGTTCAAAAGACAGCTTCTTGTAATGTAGGGATTCATGCAGATCCTTATTACATGCTGGCTGGTGGAGGAGGTCTGTGGAGATGAAGGAAACTGGGCTGAATCTCGCTGTGCTTTGATCTACACAGGCCGTTGATGAGAAAGTAGTCTCTTTAGCGAGTGACACATTTAACACCATCCAGGATCAATAGGAGAAAAAGAGCTTGATTGTAAAGCCAATGGGCTTTAAAACCAAGTAGATATTCCGTGCCAAGCTAATTGCATGGTAGCATATAGGATTTGTTTTTTGCTGTGTCTCAGATGTTCGTTGGGCTGTTATGTAATGAAGACCACATCATGTATTGGCAAAACTGTGTTTGCAACCCGGTCTCACCCAAACACAGTGAAATAGCACGGATTGGCAATTCCATACATACAATACTAGTGAAAGCCACACCTCCGCCGCATGCTATTTGTTTGAGTCATTCTCATGACCTTTGACACTTTGTTTTGTCACTCTGAGAATTGTCATGAAAGCATGAATTATCAACTTCTAAAATATGTAATTTAATTGGACAGACAGGTTTCATTTACGATTTGTGTCTGCTAAAAGGCTTTGATTGGGGGAGCCCGCTGGCCAAGAGGTCCAGGCGCATGCCACATACAGTATAGGCTTTGGCCTGACAGCGTGCTCGAGTCCCGTTCATGACGACCTTTGCTGCATGTCTCTCCCTCTTTCCTGTCTATCTTCACTTGATACTATCAATGTTTAAAACATAAATTGAAGCTCACTGTGCATTGCAATGTGAGTCTATTTTTGTAATGTTTTGAGGATGCTTAAGTGGACTGTGTAGGTCAAAGAAGGCCATGTCAATGTAACAACAACTTAAATGTGAATATATTGGGTTCATTTGATGGAATTTAATTACCTAAAGTTTAAAAACTTCACAGAAGATAGAGTTTAAATGTTTACTATTTAGCCTACTTTTACTATTCAATTGCATTCCTCTACATCTTAATTACAGTGTGATTAATTTGGTAAACAGTAATTAACATTTTTCCTAACAGAACTTTAAGCAAGTGCGGTTGTGGAACATTATCATTATAATACTTCCCATTAAATTGTTTGTGTCTGTCTGTTTGTGCATTCAATTAAATATTAACAGCCCACAACTAAAACTCATTAGCGTTTAATTTTCAGTCACAACTAGACGGAGATGGAGGATCCAACAAAACAAACATGTCAGCTGAGGGGAACAGCCACTTGTGTGCAGAATGTCTGCTTAAATTACAATTAGTTTTCATTATTAATTATTCCTCTGAAAATGGATGTTGCCTGCAACTCTAAATGAACGACCACCTTTCGGCTATTATTACTGTACATTATACTAAATGTATGGATATTTTACAGCACTTGTGTCCCATCATTTGTGTTGTTTCATCAATAACACTTGGCTATGGCAAGTGTTATTGATGAAATTGAGGAATATAGGGCTATATTTCCTTCACTCTCTATTCTCTTTCTTTTGCTATGATCCAAAAAATAAATTAAGAATCAACTCACTGAGATCCAGTTTGAGAGAGAAACCAAACTAGACATTCCTTATTTAGTGATAAGACTCAAATGAACCACCTTTTTACACTTTATCAATTATAAATGTATAATATATTCTATATTTTTGTCAATAAAAAAACATCAATCAATCAATCAATCAACTTGTAATCTAATTCCAAGAAAACAGTTTTCACATGTGTCAGAACAAAGCTGCTTTTATGACACTTGTCAAGTCCTGAAAGCCATGTTGTGGGAGTACAACATGGATCTGGTCTCTGATCTGGTCTCCATGCATGCTTTTAGTTGTGAGTCTTGTGACAGCCCCCTTCTTCTGAAGCTGAGTTTAGAGTGCAAGTACAGCTGAACAGCAGAATCCTTTGCATACATACATTATAAACTTCATAATACATCACGCTGTTATGAGGAGAGGATTTTCAGCCCTAATCTAGGTAACGTATTGATGGATATGAATAATTGAGTGTCTATTAGAATATCCCTCACTCAGGAATTGATGGAGGTGCACATTAATATTTCACTACATTAGTGAGACCTGCCTTTACATGTCATCTGTCTATATCATTTAAAAGTCCATCTTTTCTCTGACAGGCCAGCCTTGAGTCACTTTAAGACATGCATTTCAATGATCAGGGTGATGTGAATATTAGTGAAACCTGGCTTTACGTGTTGCCTGTCTAAATCACTTAGAAGTCCATTTTCTTCCCCTCAAAAGCTTCTCATATCATTTTAATCATGTTTTTCGTTGGCCATGGTCATTTGCAGTTTGTGACTCAGTTTGCCCCCTTTGCCTGTCTGTTAATTTATCTCTGGGAGTGTACAAATGTAACCAAATGCAGCTGTACGGGTCCATTTGTTTATATTTGTATCCTCTCAGGGTTACAAATAGATGCATTAACATTGAGGATTTTACTGTGTAGACTCCTCATTACATGGGAGAACAGGTGACATGTCTTGGCTGACGTAGCATGTTGTATGTTGATTTTTATTTCCTACACGTCTTGGATTTCCTTTGAACTGTGTGGCAGTTGATTCAACGGTTTCTGTTGTTTACTCCTTTCGTCCTCGTTAAAAACAACAATAACGATAGAGACAAAGAGCTTCAATAGGTGCCTGATGCATGTAGCCTATATTGGTATTTCCTTGTGTGTGTGCAGCAGACATCCGTATGTTTGCTTACCTATGCCTATATAGTGTGTGTGTGTGTGTGTGTGTGTGTGTGTGTGTGTGTGTGTGTGTGTGTGTGTGTGCGTGCGTGCGTGCGTGCGCGCGTGCGTGTTTGTGCGTGCATGTGTGTGTGCGATGGTAGCGAGCTGTCATCCATTGAGCCTGACAGTAGTTAAAGACAGTAAAGCTGTGTGTAACAGCCACGCTGTCACTTTATTCCCTGTGTTATTCTACTCCTCTCTAATGGGCTTTATTTCATTGTCAACCAGCAGTCTACCTCCTCCTGTTCCTCCTGCACCCCATCCTCTTTTACCCCCTTTCTTCTCCTCCTTCCCCCCTTCCCCGCTCATTTCCTCCCTCTTGACACATTACAGACTGCCTTTGGAAAACAGCAGAGGTCCAGAGCCCCCCTGCCAGCCATAATAATGTGGTAAAGCAAGCAGACAGGTAGTGTGTGTGTGTGTGTGTGTGTGTGTGTGTGTGTGTGTGTGTGTGTGTGTGTGTGTGTGTGTGTGTGTGTGTGTGTGTGTGTTTGTGTGTGCGTGCATGCGTGCGTGTGTGTGTGTGTGTGTGTGTGTGTGCCTCTCTATCTGTGCGCACTTGCATTTGTTTGTGTGTGTGTGTGTGTGTGTGTGTGTGTGTGTGCACACAAGCGCGCACGCACGCACGCACACTTGTTCAGTGGCATGTATGCGGGTGTGAATGCGTGTGTCCGGTCTTGTCTGTGCGCACGTTGTATGCATAATGCCTTCCTGCTCCTCTTCTTCTGTGGCTCTTTCTGCTCAGCGGAAAAACCTATCAAAGTCTTCCTATTAAAAAGGTGTGCCAGCCACATTATTAGCCCCGTTACAAGGGCAATCTATCTGGGCCCAGACTAAAAGGGAGGGAGGGGGCCCGGCTCCTGTCAGCTCAGAGAACATTAGCCGTCCCAGAGTGCTTGTAGCCACAGCAGGTGTGCTGACCTACCGAGACCCATCAACCAAACCCCCCCCCCCAACACCACCCCCCATCTCCTCATCTCCTCATCCCCAACAGCCCCTCACACACCCTCCCCCAAACACACACACACACACTACAGTACACTACGCTACACTACACGCACTTAAACTTTAGTCTCAGCTGGGCTTCATAAACGTACTTACACACGTAACACACACAATGCGCACCATCTTGACAGCATGCAAACTTATGCACAAGCGTAAACAACACATTAAATACCACCCACTGAGGCACTCAATGCAATATGTGAGGGAGATGATGGTCTTTGCATTAATGAGGTTAACTTGTCAGATGAATAAATGAACAAGGTGATGACATGGAGTGAATTCTATCATGTGGTGATGTCCACATATGGTGGGAGGTCTAAAAGGTTTCGGACAAGGCTGTATGAGTGATCTAGCTGACGCTACCGTACCTACAGTATAGAGCAGAGAATGATAGGAGTTAGAGCTGTAGTGCAGGAATGCATGTTATGTCGATCCTGTGCGTGTGTGTGTATGTGTGTGTCCATGCGTGTGCGTGCACGTGTGTGCATGTGCGTCTCTGAGAGTGTTTTGACTTCAACATGCTGTTTATGATGATCTGATCTGACTAAGATACCGTCCTTCACCGAAGCTACGCACATTATTTGACCCCCTCCCAAAGTTCAGTAATAAATCTTGCAAATCATCAAAGTGGCTTCCCCGATCAAAGCACCCCTCCTGTAATGTACAGTTACAGTACAAGGGTTTGTCGCAATCCCAGAGATTTCTTAATACGAACAAACCACGAAGATGCAAATTGAATTTTCCTGTGTGGATGAATAATTTGGTATTGGCGCTTGCTCCTCATCTCGACACACCTCATATTTACCTCATCCCCTCGCATTAAGCAGCTTTCCATGTGACTGCCTCGTCTGCTGTGGAAGAGGCCTGAGCAGTGAGATGGTAGATGGAAAGGTAAGCAGAAGAAAAGACCGGCTTCTTCATTTAGACCTTTTGCATTTGCATTCATCTTTAATACCCTAGGCCTAGGGCCTAGTGTCCCTATTCTGTGGCAAACATAGACGATCTACAAGCTCAAAACACGGCAAGTTGCGATGCGTTGTGAGCTTGTGGATCGGTTATTTTCGGCAAAGATATTTAGTGTAGAGCGAGATCAGGAGGGGGGCCTATTATAGACCCCTGGGGTACTCACACATTTTTGGATTATGTGGAAGAACACCAAGGCCTTTCCACCATTCTGGTCCTTCATGAGCCCTTACTGTCCTTAACCTTTTATCCCTGAACACCAAATATTTTTGCCCAAATTAGGCTAGCTGACATGTTGTGTTATGACGGGCTCTGAGCTTGTAGATTAGCTGTTTTCGGCGAAAGTTCACCCCAGAATTGGGGCACCGGTGTTCATGTGGTTAACCACCAGCGGTTCAGATAGAGAGCGAGAGGGAGATGGAAAGATAGAAGGGGGGAGAGAGAGAGAAAGACAAGGGGCGGAGTGTGTGTGTGTGTGTGTGTGTGTGTGTGTGTGTGTGTGTGTGTGTGTGTGTGTGTGGTGGTGGGCCGAGGGGGGGAGGCAGTAAATGTGGAATAATGTAGCAGGAGTGAATTTGCATGGTCAAATGTCAAAAAAATGAAGCCTTACCCTGAGCCTTGTCAGGAAAAATAACATAAGTGGCGCGCTCCAGTGCTGGCATGCCATTAGCAGTTAGTTCTGCCTGTCATCAGTCACTGGGAAGAAGAAATGGCCATCATTATCTAAAAGGAAGGATGGATACAATCCGCTTCTCTCTCAGGATGAGCACCTTGCATGTATGCGCACGCACACACGCACGCACGCACACACACACACACACACACACACACACACACACACACACACACACACACACGCACACGCACACACACACATGCACAAGCAGTGACACATGCATTCAATGCTTGTTTGCAGTGTTGTGTGTGAGTGTGTGCGTGGAGTACAAATAAGAATGCATACATATGCATACATAGGATGCAATACTAAAGAATGGATACATGTAAAGTACAGAGTTACCCATGCACGCACGCATGCATGCATGTGTGCGTGTGTGCGGTGTCCTCTGACTGACAGCATTCCTCATGCAGAAATCAGTTTATTTTTTGCATTGGAATTTCATATTTGTGTGCATGAATGTGCTGCACTTGCACACACGCACACGCACACACACACACACACACACACACACACACACACACACACACACACACACACACACACACACACACACACACACACACACACACACACACACACACACACACACACACACACACACACACACACATACTGTACACACGTGTGTGTCTATGTAGGGTAGTGTGAGGCTGTGAGCTAATCAGCCACTCCTCTTACTGCACAGTACATCAGATGGCCTGAGGCAGTTTACAGCTGAACTTTATGAATAGACATTCAAACATACTGGTCATGTTTCCACTCCTGTAATGGCCATTAAGCCCCATAATGCTTGGTTGCTGCATGACGAACAGCGGAAATAGCCGATCTACATGCTCACAACGTGCTGTGTGCGTGTACATAGATCTGCTATTCAATATATTTTGGAAGATAGTAAAAAAAAATTGTTAAACACGCAACTTCTCCCAACAGCTGGGGAGCTGGGGGAAGCACAAACAACGAAATAATAAAAAATAAATAAAACTAGTAGAGGAGGAATCAGGAGGAAAGGATTGTGGGAGAACAAACTGTTTCTATCACAAGCACGCACGCAGCCACACACGCGCACACACACGCACGCATGCACACACGCACGCACGCACGCACGCACGCACACTCATTATGCCTCTGCTCTCTACAGGAAGGAGGCTCTGGCAAGCAATTATATAATAAGCTTAAAGACCATAAAATCTGCAGCAGCAGGGACAATTAGCCATTACATTCCCCTGCTACTGATAGCCACACATTGGCTTTTGAAGATAAAAAAAGAAAAAAGAAAACCTCTTTACTGTTACATTGTCTGGACACCATGTTGAATTGTCCTAACAAGCATCGACAATTCAATTATTATTATTTTTTTCCCAAGGAAAAGGGGTATAATTTCAGTTTTATTTGCATACTGTTATGATCATTGGGATATATTCAGATACATTTTTGAAGGGTGTAGTCATGCATGCGGCAGCTTTGTGCCATTGGATTCATTCGCCCTTGAAAACATTGCTCTTGACATTCAACAATGCAATTTCCATTAGGCGGTGCAATACAGCGGGCAACAATAGCAGAAACCTGAATATAGGTGGTATATATATATATATATATATATATATATGCATTGAGAAGTAGGCTAGTCCATGAATTTTAAGACAGGGAATATATTGAAAAACCCTGATACCAGACAATGAGAGAGAGAGGGAGAGAGGAAATCGGCATGGCAGCTAATGTAATGAATAATATCTCAAGTGTAAATCCAGCCAATTGAACCCAGGGCTTCTTTCTCCCTCTAGCCAGGCTAAATGAGTTTCCATGGGAATGTGGATGAAAGGAGTGCAGACATTTCAGGTCAGGCATATTGCAGAGGAAGTGGCAGAGAAGGGCTGGGAGTATGAAATAGAGTCCTCAGGGTCTGGTTTGGAGAGATTTGCACTTGTGCTAAGCCACTTCAGATGTGAGTGGAAGGTCTAACAGCCTTAGACTGGAGCATTGAGGTCTGTGTGTAGGTCTGTTGTTGAGCGGTGTAAGAACTGAGGGCATACTGTGGCCCAGAAGGGGCAGCGCATGAATTTCATACAGGTTTTGCCGTCACCGACACCGTGCTGAAATGGACAGTCGTCGTTGAACAGTGCAGAAAATGAAATGCTTTGCGATTGTGACTGGATTGTTGATATAAAATCGTTTTTCAAATGATATTTTAGAATACCGTTTGGTTTGAAACTTTCTCAGCATGTCACTGGAAGTTTCAACTTACAGAGAGAGAGAGAGAGTGAGAGAGAGGGATCACTACATGCTTGGAACAGACTCATTTCTGGTGAAAGAACATCACAGTTGATAAGATGACAGCCTTTTATTTGCGATGGTGAATATAGCCCCTCTAGCAAGGTTTGTGCTTACATATACAGTATGTTGTGGCACATTCATGACATTGGACACGACACCAGAAAAACAAAACACTATGGCACAATGCACTACTGGCAATGAAAAAAAGTGTACTAATTTGCACTAATTTTGATGGGAAAGAGGTATTACAAGGCTTTTCCATTAAAACATACGGTACAGTAATAAGAAACGTGGTGATTCACGGAAATGATATCAATCATCTGTTAAAATATGACATATTGTAGATGCCTTCAGCCTTACTGTATCTAGTAGGTCTTACTTTATCCATGTTAGAGTTGCACTGAGGAAAGTGAATGACTGATAATCTTAACTCCTTCAAAATGACAAGGGATGTACTAGCTAGGCAGTTGATGCCATCTGCTCCAGTGGAGTTGAGAAGTTCACCCACACCCATAATACAAAAATATATATGTCCTCCCACTATGTGCTATCAATCCATCCAGGTCGTTTTGATGTGATTTGCTTGAGGTTTTGAGATTTTTGCAATAGGGATGTATGCTATCAGCACTAGCTAAAATTGATCTCGGAAGCGTGCACTGATGCTTAAATTCTGCATGGAGATAGACAGTTGGCAGGTGTACTTTAGGACAAGTTAAGCCTTATTTATTCTTAGTTCTGCATTGTGTCTCTTTCCGGAGACAATCCACAGCACACGTTGTAAAATAATCTTGTAGATACACTATTTTCAGTGTTAGACTGAGTACGCAACTAAGTATGAACCAGGTGTTCCCAACGAAACTGTTAAAGACGACTTCACCCATTTTCAACCTACAGTATCTTCATACCAGTATACAGTATTTGGTCCTCACTATGCTGATTATAATTTGGTACCATTTCATTCTAGTCTTTCTAAACTAGACTCTAGTCTGTGTTTCATAGGAGGGCTGTGGACAGTTCAGAAACCCACCTACCAGTGCTAGTGCCAGGGGTGGCTCAGGGGTAGAGTAGCCGGTAGAACAGCCGGATGGGAAAACCGTGAGGATCCCAGTTCAATCCCGTACTCCCCCAGAGTTAGTGTCGAAGTGTCTTTGAGCAAGACACTGGCTGAACCCCTAATTGCTCCCGATGTGCTGGTTGGTGCCTTGCATGGTTTCATCTGCCATTGGTGTGTGAATGTAATGCACAATCTATGTAAATCTATGTAAAGTGCTTTGGATAAAAAAAACTGCTATATAAATTATGTAGGCAAGGTTTAATTTACACAAGAATAATGGCTTCCATTATAGCAAGCTAACTTTCCAGTAATAGAAAGTCTGCAGAATCTATTAGCTTGGACTTTTGATGCTGCTGTTGCAAGAAACCTGTGGATTGTACTGTTGAATGATGTTACCATAGGTGCGCGTTGCTGTTTGATGTCGTTCTAATGGGCAAAAGAGGTGGCTGAAATGTGCTTGAATAATGCGTATTATATTAACTGTACATTATGTGAAAACATTGATTGAGGCCGGGATAATAAGCCTAGAACCTTGCCAGAGTACTTATGAATAGTCTGTGGAAGTGTGGAGGCAAGTGGAGTACTGGTAAACCAGACACAACGTCGACCCTATTCTGATTCTGGTAGTGGATTTCCCTATCGATGATGTCATTTGTTAGGCAGGTTTCGGAACTGTCAACAATGGTACCATATGACACAGCTTGATAAACACAAAGTCTTTGGATTATTTTTCATTTTCGTTTTTTTTATGTCATACTGTATGAAAGCAGGGGATCATATACTTATCTATTATCTATATTATATAGCTTCAAATTGACATTGGTTGTGCAGTTTGACCTACTGGATTTGGAGATATGGCTTCTTCAGTGATGTCTTGCACAGACGTAGAGATATGGAGGCTAGCTTTGCAAGTTGATATCTTGACACTAGTTTGTTAGTATAGTAAGGAAAGCCTTTGTCAAATTGAAGAGTAAGGAAAATGAGCGTCACGCGTGTCACAGACATGCGCAGAGCAAGTTCTGTCAGGAAACTCAGTGCAGTTGCTGGCGGCTGTCCATTGGGCCGCCTCAACTTCACGTCCACATCCACTCATCCAATCACACACTCGGTCCATTCTCAGACTGCTCTGTTTAATCTGGAAGTTTCATTCCTGCTTGCTTTGCTGCTGCTGCTGCTGCTCTCACCGCTGCTATCTCGCTCAAACACTGCTGAGCACCTGCCACCGCCCCAGCTGCCACCTGTTGTTCTGGATCTGCTGTTTATGTACGGGGGAGTCCCTATAGTCGGGACTGATGCGCTTTAATATCAGAGATTTATCAGATCCAATTCATCGCCAAACCATAATAAATATATTGCTCATTTTATATTCAATAAAACTATATTCTCTCCATTCATGAGTTGTCGTGACAGAATTATATTAATTCACATTAGCCTTTATAAGATGATCACAACTGGCCCTATCTGAAGTAGCAAATGTAGTCCGGACGCTTTTCAAGCACCTGGCAAAAAATACCTTGCTGTTGAGTTTTTCAAAAGATTTATCACAAATTAAAAGTCATTGAGTACCATTGCAATTGATAGATAGATAGATAGATAGATAGATAGATAGATAGATAGAGTCTAGAATCTGGAAGTCTGTTTTACTAATGTTGTCATCGTGTATTCCTTTGTGGAATGGGCATTTTAGAAGTCATAACACTAAAATAAAATAAATTCACAATTTATTCATAATTCTACAAAACAGAATTCATCTCACCTAAACCTTGTTCAATATTGTTATACATTAGGCTATGGATTAGAAACCAGGGGGACAATACAATGCAATTCACCTTTGTGGACGTTCAACCTGTTCCTCCGTTCCTGCACAACCTTAGCTGTGCTTGATTTAATTGAAAGTCCAAACCATCTTCCACACCAGGAAAGCTGTCAGCTGTGTTTTAGAAGCAGCGGGGACAGAGTTCAAAGTGACACGTCGTCCAGGACATGCAAGCCGCACATTACCATGACACAATCAGGCTGTGGAAATTAGCTGCTGTCTGAGTTATTAAAATAACAAGGAGTATTTCATTTTGGCCGGGTACGGAAAATACCCCCTCCCCACTCATCCTAATTGTCCACTTTAGCCAGTTTCTTTCAGCCTTCAACATCAGTCAATGTAAAGTATTGGCTTGCAGATTTCTCCGTATCCCATTAGGGAAGAGGAACGAGGCTTGGCTGTCCACTGAGCCCACCTCATTTATTATAATGACCTGCCAGGCCCAGACATGAACACGTTAAAGTTCTAGGAGAGTGGGACATGACAGGTGTGCGCCACCTTGTCAGATCTGTGTTAGTCTAGTTAGAGCACACAGCCTTCTCTCTCACAGAGATAGACAGGCTGATAAGCTGCCAGCATGGGGGGCGAAGGAAATGATTGACTAATTGTCAGATCACTAATGTTTGTCGCCATGAATATTAATACCAATGTGTAGGCGTACAAATAATGCATGTACGTCGTAGGCCCTTTGCATGCATTATGTAGTGAAGCTACGTTGTAGGTGTCTACACCAGCTTCAGATACTGTAATACAGCTATAATGGATTTTACCTTAGAAAGTGGAAATAGTACAGTTATTCAGCTGGTCATGTACTCAGAGGTTTATTTCATATAAAGTAATGTTGTACATCAATATTGAAATATTCTCTTATGGGGGTCTCTGGCATATCTTTTCAAATGGGGGTCCGCGGGCTCATTAGTGTCAATTTGGAGGTCCTTGACATGAAAAGGTTTGAGAACCACTGCCTTAGATAACAAAGAATAATAGTTTGTTCATTTCCCTTTCCAGTGGATTCCATCAATTTTCAAATAGAATACCTCTCAACCAATCAGAATGTGAGGTCTAAATCAATCAGAATTTGAATTACAAAGCTGGAATGTATGGTTGTAAGATGAATGGGTCTGACCACGTGAGACACACACACACGTACACACACACACACACACACACACACACACACACACACACACACACACACACACACACACACGTACACACACAAAATATCGACCGGTATTATGGATCAACCAATATTTTTGCCAATATTTTATATATTTACATTTGACCAATTATAGTATGGTGCCAAATCAAAACAAGTTGTCAGGTAATAATACAATAATAAAATAGTGTCTGAATTTGCTTGCTCAAACAAGTCCCTTACCAGTCCGGCCATAAGTTAATATAACACAACACACTAGCCTGGGAGGGACCAGACGAATCTGCCGGTGCAAAAATGGCCTGAGTGACTAGTGAGAATAGTATGGCCACACACACACACACACACACACACACACACACACACACACACACACACACACACACACACACACACACACACACACACACACACACACACACACACACACATACAGTATGTTGTTTGTTTTTTTTCCTAACTTCCAGAACCATCTTCCAAACCGGGGACCCTATAATCCTCTGCCATTCTTTTAATCATCTGACACCCAGAGAGGCCAATGTCTATCTTCATCTGGTCCTGATAGGATCTCCTCAGGATTTAAAGAGGGGCCTCAAAACGCCAGGCCTGGCCGCTCAGCTGTGATCTGGGGCTTTGGGGAGTTCTCATTAGGCGTTAGCCGCCCCCAGATCGAAGAAACCCAGTTCTGGCTAGTGGATTTTTAATCCTCCTGTGGCCTGTGTTGGGAGATGGAGTTATTTAGGGGCCTTTGATTAGCCTCGCCTCTACACTTTGATTAAGAGGACTTCTAAAGATCGAGCTGTTGGGCTCCAATTTGAAGGTGGTGGAGGACGTGTGTGTGTGTGTGTGTGTGTGTGTGTGTGTGTGTGTGTGTGTGTGTGTGTGTGTGTGGGTGTGTGTGTGTGTGTGTGTGTGTGTGTGTGTGCACGCGCGCGCGCGCGTGTGTATATGCATATGTACATGGGGACGGTCTGGTTGTAACTTCACAAGAGTTTTGTAGGAAAATACACAGTGCAATGTGCAGTGTTAATTTAAGTCCGAGAGGGTACAGATGTAACAACATTACATATTCTGTACCCTGCCAGAGTTACAAATGGATAAATGAACGCTGAGGATTTTACTGTGTGGAGGCATGGTCTGCATCTCCATCCTTTGTCCTTCTATAGTGACCTTCTGAAAGCTCAAAGAGTTACACACACAGGGAGAGACAGTGAGACAGAGATACACACACACACACACACACACGCACTCGCACACACACACAGACGATGAGAAAGGTGATTTATGGACATGGCCAAAAACTTTTGATGCCTGAAGCAAATTGATTTTTATTTGGTGTATCTTCTGTTCTGCCCGAGTTCAAACTGCCAGGTATAATAAAGCCAAGGCCAGGCTGTCAGCAGCACTGGGTTAAGAGCTGTACCGTCCAGGGTCAAAGCTGTCCTTTAGATGCAGAGGACGGGTTTGAGTCCCGCTTTGTTCTCTTGTGGGTCTGCAGGTCTTTTGAAGTGACTGCAAAGATCAATGGAAAAATGGAAAGGTGGATAAAGGAAAACTCATGTTTGATACACTGACACATCTTTGTCTGTACCCCGCACCGCCAAGCCCCCCCCCCCCCCCCCTACACACACACACACCTACAGTAAACACAATTTCGCTCATACTTCTTTCTCCACCCCCCCCCACACCCCACACCCCACCCTTCTTTTTATGAATTTAGCTTTTTACGAAGAGGCATTGTTTCAGTAGAATTGTATAGTCCTACACTGTATTTGGCGGTGCTCTGTAAAAGTAGTGAATCTTGTATCTCTTATATAATAATGATAATAATAATAATTTTACATTTAATTTGTAACACACTTTATGTTTGATACAAATCTCAAAGTTCTACTTTGAAAAAGATCAGTGGTCAAATAATACACAGCTACTGTATAAGAATGGGTTTAAAACACATAAGGCATCAATAAGTCCATATAGGGCAGGCAAATGCCTTGTTTTGTTCCCTTTTAAAATGTCAACGCACTGTGGTGCTTTCAGGTGGTCAGGGAGGGCATTCCACAGCCGAGGAGAAGTTGAGGCCCAATCCCCCATGATGCGTTTGGATATGAGGGAGCATGCTGTGGATGCACTGATAGGTAAGGAGGGATACCAATTGTACTCTAACCTAAACGAGACGGGAAGCCAGTGTAGCAAATGGAGTATGGGTGTGATGTAGATATCCGATCTCTGATTATTTGCAGGGTCTTCTGTTCCTCAGACATTGTTTTGGGATATTTTGGCTGAGATGGGTGTTTTTATCAAGTCTCAAGTCAGTGTGGAGATTATTACTGCCCCTCCCACGCACACAGACAGCAGCCTCTCTGCTAATCTGAGTTCCCAGAAGTTTTATTTTTCGCCACTAGGCGGGCGAGAAAGACTTCTGGGAAAAAAGGACCGTATCCATGTGAGGGAAGTACGTCACTCCCCTTTCCGGTCTGAAGCACTGTGCATACCATGAAAATAGTCCGAAGGGAATCCAATTCCAAATTGAATTGTAGTAGGCCACCACCGCTCAAGGAGCAATTGTTTCCCTTCCGTCTTATTTAGATGTAGCGCCCACTCCATGTGGAACCCGCCCCTGTCTTTTGATTCGCATTTCATTTGAAACGCAACGCACTGGACCACGCCCCTGCTGCACAGGATCTGAGGCCAATTTTCCTAGACTACCTCTCCGCTGAGCGTGTCAGTGTTGCTGCAGGGGTGTGAGCCGTGCAGTCACTGGTGGTGCTGACAGTCGACTCACAGCTTCTGAATTACTTTATCTTTGCCTTGAAAAAGACCGTAGGGCGTAGGCTATATCCATTTAGCTTTTTGCTGTTCCAAAACAAAACAGCGCGCGCTACTGTTTGCTACAAAGCTACTGGAAGGACGAGGTTTACAGACATACCAAATACCAATTAACCAATCATATACTGATTAGGCCGGTTGCAATATTAATAGCCTGCCCGATCAGGGATCACCAGGGGGTAGCGACCACACACACACACACACATATATGTAATGCTGCGCACATATATTTGAAAAATACCCAGCATAATTTTTGGGAAGGCTAAGCCTTGCCTAGCCTTACATACCCGCCGGAAAAACTAAAACATCATTTAATTTGAATTATTGTTCTAAAACAATAGGGATTTCAGCTTGAAAATGTGCTCACAAATATAGATCATTAACCGGGCAATGGTCAGCCAAGTGCTCGATAAGCTCAGGCAGTGAAAAATGGCAGGATCATCTTTGTTCTTATTATAACCCTAACCCTTATTATACACAGGGTTCTGTTTATAGGGAAAACAGTGTTCACAAACGAAAAACTACTACCGGTATATTATTAAATGTGTGGTGTACAGGTACAAATATGAACTGCAAATCTCAACTAAGCCAAACAAAAGGCAGTTTGTGAGTGTCATAAAAGTCTGAATGAAAGATAAGACAAAAACTGATATTTGACATTTCAAAAACATCTTGGTTGTGTAGCCGTAGAAACTGTGTTCTCAGGGTTGAAAGTCAAGAGGCACTTCAGTTTCTAGCACAGAGATGTCAGTGTGGTGGCAATATGAGGCTAAGCAGTGAGCCAGTCCTGCCACCTTAGCTTTGATTCCAGGGCTAAGTATGTACAGATATCTAAGGTGTTGACACTTCGCCCTCTAAGCCCCATTTCTTTTCCCTGGGATCAGTGAGACTCACTGATAGCAGATTATCTCCATGGCATTTTGTGGCCTGCTTGGCACTCTCATTTGTTATCTGCTCAGATACACAGAGGTATACAGTCTGTGGAGGTAGAGAGAAATGTCAGAATAAAGAAATCTGAGAGATATTCAGTCCTTCTTGGTGATATTTGGTGTATTGTGTATGGGGAATCACAATGTCAAAGCAATGCAATCTACCAGATTTGAAGCATAGACTGGTTGTATTATGTGTTACCAATGTACTTACAATGCACTCTTTAATTCACTACATTTGATTGCAAGGCACAGCTTTACACGCATAATAGTTCGAATCATGCAACTATGATTACAAACAGTTGTGATTCAAATAAAAACAAAAGGGGCACGGTGGCACAGTTGGTAGTGCTGTCGCCTTCGATTCCCGCTTGGGACGCTGTGGGTGCTGGCGGCATCAGTGTCCATACCTGAGGCGGGTTTTTTTTGCATGTTCTTCCCGTGTCCCCTAGGGTAGATACCCTCAAAAAACATGCAGTAATCCTGGTCTCGAAACTGCCTCTCCCTGGCCAGCCGGGGCGCCTGATGGAGGGGAAAGGAACTGGTTGGAATAACGTGTTCCTTCCATGCGCTATGTCCAACCAGGGAAACTGTCAGGTGTAAAGGAGCAACTTGGACACTCGGGCATGAAGGAAGCATGAGTTCAAGTCCGTTGCTCTCCCCATGTCCCCCATGGGGACTAGGTTGGCGGAGGTTGTGTAGAGCCCAGGATCACATTAGATAATTGACACAGAAAAATGGGTTACAAAATCGTGGGATAAGTGGACTGTAGGCCATACGAATTCCGAGAGAAAAGTACCTGAAATAGAGTTTTTCCTACTAATAAATGTAGGCCTATATAAATTTAACTTTTCTTTCGAATAAATGCTGCAGTACAATCATAAGTACACCATTGATGTGCGATGTAAATTTGGTGGTAATATTCTGCATATAAATGAAGTTATTGAATATTTTCACTTTCGGTGTTGCACTTTGTAGCCGGTCCCTAACCGCTCAGCTAACCGTCTGCTGGCCATAGAGATGCATATAATCTATTAAACTCTGAGGTTGGCTTTGGTGTTTGTAATTAAAGCAGGGCACATTGAGGCTGGAGGACATGGCTGTGCGGCGCTAGGTTCCGTGAGGCTGTCCGTGCGCCATGGCGTTTTGAGAAGGCGTCCTAAGCGAGCAGCTGTCTTGCTTTGTGCTAAGGAAGTGTACAGACAAAATGACAGACAGATAGCGTTCGGTCAATTTAGTGTAGATATATATATATATATACCAGTATATACCAGCGAGAAGCGACATCGCCCTTTACGGCAGACTACTGGGCGAGCGCTGGCGCTTTGGCATGTGGGATCAGATCAACATGTAATGAATTCTGTACTGGCCATATAAGGAGCATGCCTTGAGTGTACAGGGTTTGATGAGGTCAGATCAACATCATGTCAGAACAGGTCAGCTCCATACAGTATATGGAGATCTAAGGGTGGTAGCGGGGAGTGGGGACATTCTCTTGAGTGTACAGGGTTTGATGAGGGCCCAGGTAGGACCGGGCCTTAATTTTCGGGCCTGTTGAGAACTCTAGTTTTCGCCGGGCACGGCTGCACTAATAACTTTTGGGCAGGCCCATCTAGAGTTTGAAATTTGAATGGACAGGTATAAGTCAAAAGGGAGACATCGAAGAGGAAGGATGGATGGGGAAGAATCATTATATGGAATGTCAGAACAGGTTCTGACATAAATCCATATATGGAGATCTAAGGTTCTAAGATCTAAGGTTTTGAGGTTTGAGGTCAGATGTAGAGTTGCTGGCAAATATTGATGACATCAGGGTTCTCCATATATGGGTTTAACTGCGACAGCAGGTCGCATTTACTATGACATCAGGGTCTCCACATCTCAATCCCTGATGATGTCACGAGACCTGGGCACTATATATGGCCAACCAACACACTGATGGTGCCCGACACACTGTTGGGAAATGCACAATTTCGCAAGTAACTAAGACCTTTGGTCACAATTATTATTTGGACTTGACGTGTCACTTGAGACTTTAAGTCTCAAGTTAATAACTGGACTTGCAAAGCAATGACTTGGCCACAGGAAGACAGGCTCTTGTGTCTTCCCTCACACATCGCATTAATGCATAGCATCATCACGGTCATCAAATCCACCGCAGTTTCCAACCCATTTCCTGATGTTTATCTCATAGATCGAAATGTACTTCTGTAACACTTCCCAGCTGAGCAGTGTTTATAATTGAAGCTCCTATCATCCGTGTCCCTATAATGAACCCAGTTTCAAAATCGCTTAGATACTTTCTTTTGCCATCTTGATCCACACATTGCCATTTTGATCCAAACATTTTTATATAAGCCACTGAGAATAGTATGTGCCGATATGTTAATTGTTTAATTGGGTCATGCACTACACCTGTATGGAAACAGATTAAGGTATTGTACACAGTAAACAGTATTTGTCTCTTCTCAATCATTCAGAGTTCATGCATGTCTCATTTGGACTTTCTAACTAACACAACATGTCAGAATTGGCAAGCACATCTCCCCAATCCTGCCCATTAGCCCACTTCTCTACACACTCTTCACACACGACTGTTGCTCCTCCTCTTCAACTAACCTTACACAGTAGTTCAATTTGCAGATGACACAATAGTACTTGGCCTCATCACAGGAAATGATGAGACCTTATACAGGAGGGAGGTCGTGGATTGGTGGCATGGTGCGGCAATCACAACTTAGCTCTAAATACTTGAAGATCACACCGTGTGATCACTGGTGTGGTTTTCCAGCTGCACCAGGGCAGACAAGGAGGCCATCCACAGAGAGAGGCTGCAGGGAGGGTCATTGGGACCAGTCTCCCAGAGATCTCCACAGAGTGGTCAAGGCTGCAGGGAGGATCATTGGGACCAGTCTTCACCTCCCGCTGCCTACGCCGTACAAATAACATCCTACAGGACCAGTTCCACCCAGCACAACAACTTTTCCAACATCTGCCCTCTGGTAGGAGATGACGATCTATCCGGTCCAGAACCAACAGACTGACCAACAGCCTCTACCCACAGGCTGTCAGGCTGCTGAATGAACAACCTGCCCCCCGCCGCCCCATCCCAGAGCCTCCTCTATAGTATTAAATGGACTTGGTCTTTGCATTGAACTTTGGACTATGCATTGCTGAACTATTATGACTTTGCACTATTACATTGCACTAGCACTATTGCACTTTGGGTAATTGTACACAGTATCTATCCATCTATCTATCCATCTATCCATCCACCCATCCATCCATCCATCCATCCATCCATCCATCCATCCATCCATCCATCCATCCATCGATAGTTACTTTGTAGATTTTGATTATTATTACTTTAATACTTACTTACTCATGTACATTTTAAATTCTGGACTTTTACATATACATGTACATGAGCATTTATGTATTGCAGTATTTATACTTTTAAGTAAAATATAATTCTCAACATTGTTATTAACAATGGATATGTGGACAAACAAGAAGCTGCTGCAACCGTGTATGGAAATAATTGCTATAACTGCATCATTGCTGTGGTAATAATAGACTAATACCCACATAATGTTATCTTTGTTTCCCCTGTAGTGGAACCATGACTCAATTAAATGTACCTATGCTCTAGAGGTAGCCCCCAGCATAAACACACTTTGCTATGTCTGAACATTTTGTAACCTTTGATTCAGTCACTCTCTGGAGTTTGCAGGCTATATTTTTCATAACTTCCTCTGTGAAGCGTAAACAGCATGTTGTTACACTGGTAAAGTCAGCCTTGGATGAGAAACATGTCAGACCCAATTAGGATGTAGTGTGGATGTCACCCGACATGAAGTGACAGCGTTCAGATTCAGTAAACAAAAATAAGAGCAGCAAAACATCCAAAGTAGTTCATGCTAAATTTGTTATCTTGCTTTTTTCCGCTGTGCTCCTGTGTTACTTTGATATATGTAGTTGACTCTCTGGAGTGCCAACCAGCCTTTGATACTAGAAGGGCACAAAATAATATTTTGCCTTTGAAAAACAATTTCAGGGAAAGGGGGGATCAGTATAAATAGGCCTTTTTATGTGTGCCAGGCGCCGATTTGAATCTGATGGGGAACTCGTGATAGGATTTTTTAAATGGCAATGCAAAATTGATGAGTGCAGGGGCCTCGGCTGTTGTTGTGCGGCTCAAGATGTGACTGCAGTAGGACATCAAGGCCTGATATGCGCACGCATGCACGTACACACGCACGTACACACACACACACACACACACACACACACACACACACACACACACAGACACACGCATGTGTCCGCGCGCACACACCCCCCTTACCTATATGGGCTTTATACTAAGCACTCTAGTCAGGGTTAAAGGCTTAATCGAGATGGAGAGAGAGGATACTCAGAAAGGAAGATGGTTTGACCAGGCACCAATTTCTCTCTCTCTCTCTCTCTCTCTCTCTCTCTCTCTCTCTCCCCATCATTCCTTCCCTCCATTCTTACCTTCTTCACTGACAAGGGCTTGCTATCCCTGTTATCTGTTATCTGCTCGTGGACGCAGGCTGCTCTCCTCCTTGCCTCCTTTCCCTGCCCCGCCGCCTCCTCCAATCTTGATGGGTATTGGGGAATGTAAGAGAAGAGTTTGCTGATAAAGCTGTCTAATGAACATACAGGAACTTTAGTAAGTTAAGCATCAAAACATCGAAGGCTGTTTGAACTTTGACTCCTGCTGCATTAGCGCGGGTCCTTATCAGGCCTCTCGAGTGGAGAGATTAGCCACTTCCTAATGAAGTGGTGAAATTGTAAAGGTCTTACTCCGAAGCAGAGTGGATTGCTTCCAACATTTTTCACTCCGTTATCTCCCATACCCAGATTGCCATTGCAAAAAAAAGAAAAAAATCAGTGAGGGTCCTCCCTCCCTCTTCTGTGAGTTTCAGGTCACACATAAAAAAAAAAAAAAAAAACATCAGATCACATGTACATGTACAGTAGGTATACCTGCTGAAAGTAAACATTTGTCTTAAAGCAGGAAGTTGAGGAAAATAACTTGTGCGATTTGGTTTGACATCACAGCGGCTGACTTCCCCCGATGCTCCGGCTGTCAGGGTTTGAGTTATTTTACTTTTTGACCCTGAGCAGTTGTTAGGAGTGGGCTGCATTATCTAAATGATCCCCTGTGTTTTAGTCAATCAGGGGGCCACATACGCCTTATAAATCTTACATGCCTCCTCTTCCCTATACTCAGCGAGGTCAGACACACATTGCATATTCAAAAACCTGCATTAAGGCAGCCATCCCTCTCTCTCTCCCTCCATTCCCCCTCTCCCTTTCGCAGTCCCCCAATCAAAACATATGCACTCCTCATCAGCCGTCAGATTATCATACAAATAGAAAGGATTGTGATATATGCAAATAAACAGAACAGGAGGTGATGCTCTATCTGCATAATGAATGTGCTCTTCGTTTAGCGGTCGTTAGGTTTACCGCTGCTTACATCTGTAGCGCCGTTGATGGACATGGGGATGCGGTGATGATATTCTTGACTGACTTGCCTTGCTGATTAAAATTCTCCAGGAGGCCACCGTGTTAGTTTCAACCTTTAATCAGGTGATCTTGCTGTTGTTTCCATTCATTATTTTTGGATTGGTGAATTGATGTAGCTCGAGAATGCAAAACTTAAGTGTTGTAAATGTCTGTAGAATTGACCTTTTTCCCCCTTACACAGGTGAGCAGTTTGCCTTGTTTACTGTTCAGGGGGCGGTGTTTACATTCAGTTTGACATTTTTAAATCTTTCCTGTAGGAAAAACATACGGTTTCACCACGTGACAGTGAAGTAAAAATAAAAACTAATGGTCACGGAAGGCAAGTATATGCGAGAATTAGAAACCTCTTACAGTCCTCTTTATTAATACGGTGCACTCATACATTTTCTCCCGGGATAATGCATTATTCCGATGTATTATTCACAAATTAAAAGCTGGGAAAGCTCAGTTTCTACCTTGAAATCAGGCCTTTCGGAAAAGGAGAGGAGAGAGCGAGCGAGCGAGAGAACAAGAAGTGTTGTCAGTTCTGGCCTACAGTACAACATGCATTTCAATCCCTGTAATAGCACTCCTTACTCTGACACATGTTAATAATTGATTGTTAAGTGATAAGCGTCGCTCAAGCATGAGAAATAGCACGGGGCCCAGGGATGAATATGAAAATCTGTCACAGTATAATTCATAAGGATGTGTTCGATCAGTGTAGGCCTGTCTCAGGGGTTTACATTATTCATACTGTGGCCTAATAATAATATGCGTCTCATTCCCACATCCAAAGCCCAGATCATTACAGGTGTCCCCATCTCATGCCTGCGTTCA